>NC_092760.1:25607963-25934213 GCF_047496795.1 Chiloscyllium punctatum | reverse complement strand
AGACACACACACACACACCTCCTGCCCTGCAGACACACACACACACAAACACACACCTCCTGCCCTGCAGACACACACACACACACCTCCTGCCCTGCAGACACACACACACACAAACACACACCTCCTGCCCTGCACACACACACACACACACACCTCCTGCCCTGCACACACACACACACACCTCCTGCCCTGCACACACACACACCTCCTGCCCTGCAGACACACACACACACCTCCTGCCCTGCAGACACACACACACACCTCCTGCCCTGCAGACACACACACACCTCCTGCCCTGCACACACACACACCTCCGGCCCTGCACACACACACACACACACACACCTCCGGCCCTGCACACACACACACACACACACCTCCGGCCCTGCACACACACACACACACACACACCTCCGGCCCTGCACACACACACACACACACACCTCCGGCCCTGCACACACACACACACACACACACACACACACCTCCGGCCCTGCACACACACACACACACACACCTCCTGCCCTGCACACACACACACACCTCCTGCCCTGCAAACACACACACACACCTCCTGCCCTGCAAACACACACACACACACACACACACACACACACCTCCTGCCCAGCACACACACACACACCTCCTGCCCTGCAAACACACACACACACACACACACCTCCGGCCCTGCACACACACACACACCTCCTGCCCTGCAAACACACACACACCTCCTGCCCTGCACACACACACACACCTGCTGCCCTGCAAACACACACACACACACCTCCTGCCCTGCAAACACACACACACACACACCTCCTGCTCTGCAGACACACACACACACCTCCTGCCCTGCAGACACACACACACACCTCCTGCCCTGCAGACACAGAAACACACACCTCCTGCCGTGCAGACACACACACACCTCCTGCCCTGCAGACACACACACACCTCCTGCCCTGCAGACACACACACACCTCCTGCCCTGCAGACACACACACACACACACACACACACACACACACACCTCCCCACACACACACACACACACACCTCCTGCCCTGCAGGCACACACACACACACACACCTCCTGCCCTGCAGGCGCACACACACACACACACACACACACACCCTGCCCTGCACACACACACACACACACACACCTCCTGCCCTGCACACACACACACACACACACACACACACACCTCCTGCCCTGCACACACACACACACCTCCTGCCCTGCACACACGCACACACACACACACACACCTCCTGCCCTGCACACACACACACACACACACACCTCCTACCCTGCACACACACACACACCTCCGGCCCTGCACACACACACACACCTCCGGCCCTGCACACACACACACACCTCCGGCCCTGCACACACACACACACCTCCGGCCCTGCACACACACACACACACCCCTCCGGCCCTGCACACACACACACACACACCCCTCCGGCCCTGCACACACACACACACACACACCTACGGCCCTGCACACACACACACACACACACACACACCTCCTGCCCTGCACACACACACACACACACACACACACCTCCTGCCCTGCACACACACACACCTCCGGCCCTGCACACACACACACACCTCCGGCCCTGCACACACACACACACACACACACCTCCGGCCCTGCACACACACACACACACCCCTCCGGCCCTGCACACACACACACACCCCTCCGGCCCTGCACACACACACACACACACACCTCCGGCCCTGCACACACACACACACACACACACACCTCCGGCCCTGCACACACACACACACACACACACACCTCCGGCCCTGCACACACACACACACACACACACCTCCGGCCCTGCACACACACACACACACACACCTCCGGCCCTGCACACACACACACACACACCTCCGGCCCTGCACACACACACACACACACCTCCTGCCCTGCACACACACACACACACACCTCCGGCCCTGCACACACACACACACACACACACACACACACACACACACCTCCGGCCCTGCACACACACACACACACACACACACACCTCCGGCCCTGCACACACACACACACCTCCTGCCCTGCAAACACACACACACCTCCTGCCCTGCAAACACACACACACCTCCTGCCCTGCAAACACACACACACCTCCTGCCCTGCAAACACACACACACACACACACACACACACACCTCCTACCCTGCACACACACACACACCTCCGGCCCTGCACACACACACACACCTCCGGCCCTGCACACACACACACACCTCCGGCCCTGCACACACACACACACCTCCGGCCCTGCACACACACACACACACCCCTCCGGCCCTGCACACACACACACACACACCCCTCCGGCCCTGCACACACACACACACACACACCTACGGCCCTGCACACACACACACACACACACACACACCTCCTGCCCTGCACACACACACACACACACCTCCTGCCCTGCACACACACACACCTCCGGCCCTGCACACACACACACACCTCCGGCCCTGCACACACACACACACACACACACCTCCGGCCCTGCACACACACACACACACCCCTCCGGCCCTGCACACACACACACACCCCTCCGGCCCTGCACACACACACACACACACACCTCCGGCCCTGCACACACACACACACACACACACACCTCCGGCCCTGCACACACACACACACACACACACCTCCGGCCCTGCACACACACACACACACACACACACACACCTCCGGCCCTGCACACACACACACACACACCTCCGGCCCTGCACACACACACACACACACACACCTCCTGCCCTGCACACACACACACACACACCTCCGGCCCTGCACACACACACACACACACACACACACACACACACACCTCCGGCCCTGCACACACACACACACACACACACACCTCCGGCCCTGCACACACACACACACACACACACACCTCCGGCCCTGCACACACACACACACCTCCTGCCCTGCAAACACACACACACCTCCTGCCCTGCAAACACACACACACCTCCTGCCCTGCAAACACACACACACACACACACACACACACCTCCTGCCCTGCACACACACACACACCTCCTGCCCTGCACACACACACACACACACCTCCTGCCCTGCAGACACACACACACACACCTCCTGCCCTGCAGACACACACACACACACCTCCTGCCCTGCACACACACACACACACACACCTCCTGCCCTGCACACACACACACACACACCTCCTGCCCTGCACACACACACACACCTCCTGCCCTGCACACACACACACACCTCCTGCCCTGCACACACACACACACACCTCCTGCCCTGCAGACACACACACACACACACCTCCTGCCCTGCACACACACACACCTCCTGCCCTGCACACACACACACACACACACACCTCCTGCCCTGCACACACACACACACACACCTCCTGCCCTGCAGACACACACACACACACCTCCTGCCCTGCAGACACACACACACACACACCTCCTGCCCTGCACACACACACACCTCCTGCCCTGCACACACACACACCTCCTGCCCTGCACACACACACCTCCTGCCCTGCACACACACACCTCCTGCCCTGCACACACACACACACCTCCTGCCCTGCACACACACACACACCTCCTGCCCTGCACACACACACACACCTCCTGCCCTGCACACACACACACACACACCTCCTGCCCTGCACACACACACACACACAAACCTCCTGCCCTGCACACACACACACACACAAACCTCCTGCCCTGCACACACACACACACCTCCTGCCCTGCACACACACACACACCTCCTGCCCTGCACACACACACACACCTCCTGCCCTGCAGACACACACACACACACCTCCTGCCCTGCAGACACACACACACAAACACACCTCCTGCCCTGCAGACACACACACACACACACACCTCCTGCCCTGCAGACACACACACACACACACACCTCCTGCCCTGCAGACACACACACACACACACACCTCCTGCCCTGCAGACACACACACACAAACACACACCTCCTGCCCTGCAGACACACACACACCTCCTGCCCTGCAGACACACACACACACACCTCCTGCCCTGCAGACACACACACACATACACACCTCCTGCCCTGCAGACACACACACACACACACATACCTCCTGCCCTGCAGACACACACACACACACACACACACCTCCTGCCCTGCAGACACACACACACACACACACACACCTCCTGCCCTGCAGACACACACACACACACACCTCCTGCCCTGCAGACACACACACACACACCTCCTGCCCTACAGACACACACAGACACACCTCCTGCCCTGCAGACACACACACACACACACACACCTCCTGCCCTGCAGACACACACACACACACACACCTCCGGCCCTGCACACACACACACCCACACACCTCCTGCCCTGCAGACACACACACACACACCTCCTGCCCTGCAGACACACACACACACACCTCCTGCCCTGCAGACACACACACACACCTCCTGCCCTGCAGACACACAAACACACACCTACTGCCCTGCAGACACACAATCACACACCTACTGCCCTGCAGACACACAAACACACACCTACTGCCCTGCAGACACACACACACACCCTGCCCTTCACACACACACACAAACCCTGCCCTTCACACACACACACACACACTTCACACACACACACCCTGCCCTGCACACACACACACCCTGCCCTGCAGACACACACACACCTCCTGCCCTGCAGACACACACACACCTCCTGCCCTGCAGACACACACACACCTCCTGCCCTGCAGACACACACACACCTCCTGCCCTGCAGACACACACAGACACACCTCCTGCCCTGCAGACACACACACACATACACACCTCCTGCCCTGCAGACACACACACATACACACCTCCTGCCCTGCAGACACACACACACATACACACCTCCTGCCCTGCAGACACACACACACACCTCCTGCCCTGCAGACACACACACACACACACCTCCTGCCCTGCAGACACACACACACACACCTCCTGCCCTGCAGACACACACACACACACACCTCCTGCCCTGCAGACACACACACACACACCTCCTGCCCTGCAGACACACACACACATACACACCTCCTGCCCTGCAGACACACACACACATACACACCTCCTGCCCTGCAGACACACAGACATACACACCTCCTGCCCTGCAGACACACACACATACACACCTCCTGCCCTGCAGACACACACACACACCTCCTGCCCTGCAGACACACACACACACCTCCTGCCCTGCAGACACACACATACACCTCCTGCCCTGCAGACACACACACACACCTCCTGCCCTGCAGACACACACACACACCTCCTGCCCTGCAGACACACACACACACCTCCTGCCCTGCAGACACACACACACACCTCCTGCCCTGCAGACACACACACACCTCCTGCCCTGCAGACACACACACACACACACACTCCTGCCCTGCAGACACACACACACACACACTCCTGCCCTGCAGACACACACACACCTCCTGCCCTGCAGCCACACACACACACACACCTCCTGCCCTGCAGACAAACACACACACACACACACTCCTGCCCTGCAGACACACACACACACTCCTGCCCTGCAGACACACACACACACACACTCCTGCCCTGCAGACACACACACACACACACACTCCTGCCCTGCAGACACACACACAACTCCTGCCCTGCAGACACACACACACCTCCTGCCCTGCAGACACACACACACACACACCTCCTGCCCTGCAGACACACACACACACCTGCCCTGCACACACACACACACACCTGCCCTGCACACACACCTCCTGCCCTGCACACACACACACACTCCTGCCCTGCAGACACACACACACCTCCTGCCCTGCAGACACACACACACCTCCTGCCCTGCAGACACACACACACCTCCTGCCCTGCAGACACACACACACCTCCTGCCCTGCAGACACACACACACCTCCTGCCCTGCAGACACACACACACCTCCTGCCCTGCAGACACACACACACACCTTCTGCCCTGCAGACACACACACACACACACACACACACCTCCTGCCCTGCAGACACACACACACACACACACCTCCTGCCCTGCAGACACACACCTCCTGCCCTGCAGACACACACCTCCTGCCCTGCAGACACACACACACACACACACCTCCTGCCCTGCAGACACACACACACACCTCCTGCCCTGCAGACACACACACACACACACACACCTCCTGCCCTGCAGACACACACACACACCTTCTGCCCTGCAGACACACACACACACACACACACACCTCCTGCCCTGCAGACACACACACACACACACACCTCCTGCCCTGCAGACACACACCTCCTGCCCTGCAGACACACACCTCCTGCCCTGCAGACACACACACACACACACACCTCCTGCCCTGCAGACACACACACACACACACACCTCCTGCCCTGCACACACACACACACACCTCCTGCCCTGCACACACACACACACACACCTCCTGCCCTGCAGACACACACACACACACACACCTCCTGCCCTGCACACACACACACACACCTCCTGCCCTGCACACACACACACCTCCTGCCCTGCACACACACACACCTCCTGCCCTGCACACACACACACACACACCTCCTGCCCTGCACACACACACACACACACCTCCTGCCCTGCAGACACACACACACACACCTCCTGCCCTGCAGACACACACACACACACCTCCTGCCCTGCAGACACACACACACACACCTCCTGCCCTGCACACACACACACCTCCTGCCCTGCACACACACACACACACACCTCCTGCCCTGCACACACACACACACACACGCACCTCCAGCCCTGCACACACACACACCTCCTGCCCTGCACACACACACACACACACCTCCTGCCCTGCACACACACACACCTCCTGCCCTGCACACACACACACCTCCTGCCCTGCACACACACACACCTCCTGCCCTGCACACACACACACACACACACACACCTCCTGCCCTGCACACACACACACACCTCCTGCCCTGCACACACACACACACACACACACCTCCTGCCCTGCACACACACACACACACACCTCCTGCCCTGCACACACACACACACACACCTCCTGCCCTGCACACACACACACACACACCTCCTGCCCTGCACACACACACACACACACACACACACACACACCTCCTGCCCTGCACACACACCTCGTGCCCTGCACACACACACACACACCTCCTGCCCTGCACACACACACACACACACCTCCTGCCCTGCACACACACGCACACACCTCCTGCCCTGCACACACACACACACACACACCTCCTGCCCTGCACACACACGCACACACACACACCTCCTGCCCTGCACACACACACACACACACACACACACCTCCTGCCCTGCACACACACACACACACACCTCCTGCCCTGCACACACACACACACACCTCCTGCCCTGCACACACACACACACACCTCCTGCCCTGCACACACACACACACACCTCCTGCCCTGCACACACACACACACACACCTCCTGCCCTGCACACACACGCACACACCTCCTGCCCTGCACACACACACACACACACACCTCCTGCCCTGCACACACACGCACACACACACACCTCCTGCCCTGCACACACACACACACACACACACACACCTCCTGCCCTGCACACACACACACACACCTCCTGCCCTGCACACACACACACACACCTCCTGCCCTGCACACACACACACACACCTCCTGCCCTGCACACACACACACACACCTCCTGCCCTGCACACACACACACACACCTCCTGCCCTGCACACACACACACACCTCCTGCCCTGCACACACACACACACACCTCCTGCCCTGCACACACACACACACCTCCTGCCCTGCACACACACACACACCTCCTGCCCTGCACACACACACACACACCTCCTGCCCTGCACACACACACACACACACCTCCTGCCCTGCACACACACACACACCTCCTGCCCTGCACACACACACACACACCTCCTGCCCTGCACACACACACACACACCTCCTGCCCTGCACACACACACACACACACACCTCCTGCCCTGCACACACACACACACACCTCCTGCCCTGCACACACACACACACACCTCCTGCCCTGCACACACACACACACACACCTCCTGCCCTGCACACACACACACACACCTCCTGCCCTGCACACACACACACACACACACCTCCTGCCCTGCACACACACACCTCCTGCCCTGCACACACACACACACCTCCTGCCCTGCACACACACACACCTCCTGCCCTGCACACACACACACACACACCTCCTGCCCTGCACACACACACACACACACCTCCTGCCCTGCAGACACACACACACACCTCCTGCCCTGCAGACACACACACACACACACACCTCCTGCCCTGCACACACACACACCTCCTGCCCTGCACACACACACACACCTCCTGCCCTGCACACACACACACACACACCTCCTGCCCTGCACACACACACACACCTCCTGCCCTGCACACACACGCACACACACACACACCTCCTGCCCTGCACACACACACACACACACACACACCTCCTGCCCTGCACACACACACACACCTCCTGCCCTGCACACACACACACACACACACCTCCTGCCCTGCACACACACACACACACCTCCTGCCCTGCACACACACACCTCCTGCCCTGCACACACACACACACACCTCCTGCCCTGCACACACACACACACACCTCCTGCCCTGCACACACACACACACACACACACACCTCCTGCCCTGCACACACACACACACACCTCCTGCCCTGCACACACACACACACACACCTCCTGCCCTGCACACACACACACACACACACCTCCTGCCCTGCACACACACACACACACACCTCCTGCCCTGCACACACACACACACACACACACCTCCTGCCCTGCACACACACACACACACACACACCTCCTGCCCTGCACACACACACCTCCTGCCCTGCACACACACACCTCCTGCCCTGCACACACACACACACCTACGGCCCTGCACACACACACACACCTCCTGCCCTGCGCACACACACACACCTCCTGCCCTGCACACACACACACACCTCCTGCCCTGCACACACACACACACCTCCTGCCCTGCACACACACACACACCTCCTGCCCTGCACACACACACACACCTCCTGCCCTGCACACACACACACACCTCCTGCCCTGCACACACACACACACCTCCTGCCCTGCACACACACACACACCTCCTGCCCTGCACACACACACACACCTCCTGCCCTGCACACACACACACACACCTCCTGCCCTGCAGACACACACACACACACCTCCTGCCCTGCAGACACACACACACACCTCCTGCCCTGCACACACACACACCTCCTGCCCTGCACACACACACACACACACACCTCCTGCCCTGCACACACACACACACACACACCTCCTGCCCTGCACACACACACACACACACACCTCCTGCCCTGCACACACACACACACACACACCTCCTGCCCTGCACACACACACACACACACACACCTCCTGCCCTGCACACACACAACTCCTGCCCTGCACACACACAACTCCTGCCCTGCACACACACACACACCTCCTGCCCTGCACACACACACACACACCTCCTGCCCTGCACACACACACACACACCTCCTGCCCTGCACACACACACAGACACACACACCTCCTGCCCTGCACACACACACAGACACACACACCTCCTGCCCTGCACACACACACACACACACACACACCTCCTGCCCTGCAGACACACACACACACACACACACACACACACACACACACCTCCTGCCCTGCACACACACACACCTCCTGCCCTGCACACACACACACACACACACACACACCTCCTGCCCTGCAGACACACACACACACACACCTCCTGCCCTGCAGACACACACACACACACACCTCCTGCCCTGCAGACACACACACACACACACCTCCTGCCCTGCAGACACACACACACCTCCTGTCCTGCAGACACACACACACACACACCTCCTGTCCTGCAGACACACACACCCCTCCTGTCCTGCAGACACACACACCCCTCCTGCCCTGCAGACACACACACACCTCCTGCCCTGCACACACACACACCTCCTGCCCTGCACACACACACACACACACCTCCTGCCCTGCACACACACACACACACACCTCCTGCCCTGCACACACACACACACACACACCTCCTGCCCTGCACACACACACACACACACCTCCTGCCCTGCACACACACACACTCCTCCTGCCCTGCAGACACACACACACACACACACACACACACCTCCTGCCCTGCAGACACACACACACACCTCCTGCCCTGCAGACACACACACACACACACACACCACCTGCCCTGCACACACACACACACACCTCCTGCCCTGCACACACACACACACTCCTCCTGCCCTGCACACACACACACACACCTCCTGCCCTGCACACACACACACTCCTCCTGCCCTGCAGACACACACACACACCTCCTGCCCTGCAGACACACACACACCTCCTACCCTGCAGACACACACACACACACACCTCCTGCCCTGCAGACAGACACACACACACACACACACACACCTCCTGCCCTGCAGACACACACACACACACCTCCTGCCCTGCAGACACACACACACACACACCTCCTGCCCTGCAGACACACACACACACACACACACCTCCTGCCCTGCAGACACACACACACACACACACCTCCTGCCCTGCAGACACACACACACACACCTCCTGCCCTGCAGACACACACACACACACCTCCTGCCCTGCAGACACACACACACACACACACCTCCTGCCCTGCAGACACACACACACACACCTCCTGCCCTGCAGACACACACACACACACCTCCTGCCCTGCAGACACACACACACACACACACACACACACCTCCTGCCCTGCAGACACACACACACACACACACACCTCCTGCCCTGCAGACACACACACACATACCTCCTGCCCTGCAGACACACACACACACACACACACACCTCCTGCCCTGCAGACACACACACACACCTCCTGCCCTGCAGACACACACACACTCCTCCTGCCCTGCAGACACACACACACTCCTCCTGCCCTGCAGACAGACACACACACACACACTCCTCCTACCCTACAGACACACACACACACCTCCTACCCTGCAGACACACACACACATACACACACACCTCCTGCCCTGCAGACACACACACACACACACACACACCTCCTGCCCTGCAGACACACACACACACACACACCTCCTGCCCTGCAGACACACACACACACTCCTCCTGCCCTGCAGACACACACACACACACACACCTCCTGCCCTGCAGACACACACACACACACCTCCTGCCCTGCAGACACACACACACCTCCTGCCCTGCAGACACACACACACCTCCTGCCCTGCAGACACACACACACACACACCACCTGCCCTGCAGACTCACACACACACCTCCTGCCCTGCAGACACACACACACACCTCCTGCCCTGCAGACACACACACACACCTCCTGCCCTGCAGACACACACACACACCTCCTGCCCTGCAGACACACACACACACCTCCTGCCCTGCAGACACACACACACACACCTCCTACCCTGCAGACACACACACACACACACACACACACCTCCTGCCCTGCAGACACACACACACACACACACACACACACCTCCTGCCCTGCAGACACACACACACACACACACACACCTCCTGCCCTGCAGACACACACACACACCTCCTGCCCTGAAGACACACACACACACCTCCTGCCCTGCAGACACACACACACACCTCCTGCCCTGCAGACACACACACACACACCTCCTGCCCTGCAGACACACACACACACCTCCTGCCCTGCAGACACACACACACACCTCCTGCCCTGCAGACACACACACACACCTCCTGCCCTGCAGACACACACACACACACACACACACACCTCCTGCCCTGCAGACACACACACACACACACACCTCCTGCCCTGAAGACACACACACACACCTCCTGCCCTGCAGACACACACACACACACACACACCTCCTGCCCTGCAGACACACACACACACACACCTCCTGCCCTGCAGACACACACACACACACCTCCTGCCCTGCAGACAAACACACACCTCCTGCCCTGCAGACGCACACACACACACACCTCCTGCCCTGCAGACACACACACACACACCTCCTGCCCTGCACACACACACACACACACCTCCTGCCCTGCAGACACACACACACACCTCCTGCCCTGCAGACACACACACACACCTCCTGCCCTGCAGACACACACACACCTCCTGCCCTGCAGACACACACACACCTCCTGCCCTGAATACACACACACACACCTCCTGCCCTGCAGACACACACACACACACACACACACCTCCTGCCCTGCAGACACACACACACACACACCTCCTGCCCTGCAGACACACACACACACCTCCTGCCCTGCAGACACACACACACACACACACCTCCTGCCCTGCAGACACACACACACACACACCTCCTGCCCTGCAGACACACACACACACCTCCTGCCCTGCAGACACACACACACACCTCCTGCCCTGCAGACACACACACACCTCCTGCCCTGCAGACACACACACACACACACCTCCTGCCCTGCAGACACACACACACACCTCCTGCCCTGCAGACACACACACACACACCTCCTGCCCTGCAGACACACACACACACACCTCCTGCCCTGCAGACACACACACACACACCTCCTGCCCTGCAGACACACACACACACCTCCTGCCCTGCAGACACACACACACACACACCTCCTGCCCTGCAGACACACACACACACACACCTCCTGCCCTGCAGACACACACACACACACACACCTCCTGCCCTGAAGACACACACACACACCTCCTGCCCTGCAGACACACACACACACACCTCCTGCCCTGCAGACACACACACACACACACCTCCTGCCCTGCAGACACACACACACACACACACACCTCCTGCCCTGCAGACACACACACACACACACACCTCCTGCCCTGCAGACACACACACACACCTCCTGCCCTGCAGACACACACACACACACACACACACACACACACCTCCTGCCCTGCAGACACACACACACACCTCCTGCCCTGCAGACACACACACACACACACACACCTCCTGCCCTGCAGACACACACACACATACCTCCTGCCCTGCAGACACACACACACACACACACACCTCCTGCCCTGCAGACACACACACACACCTCCTGCCCTGCAGACACACACACACTCCTCCTGCCCTGCAGACAGACACACACACACACACACACTCCTCCTACCCTACAGACACACACACACACCTCCTACCCTGCAGACACACACACACACACATACACACACACCTCCTGCCCTGCAGACACACACACACACACACACACCTCCTGCCCTGCAGACACACACACACACACACCTCCTGCCCTGCAGACACACACACACACTCCTCCTGCCCTGCAGACACACACACACACACACACCTCCTGCCCTGCAGACACACACACACACACCTCCTGCCCTGCAGACACACACACACCTCCTGCCCTGCAGACACACACACACACACACCACCTGCCCTGCAGACTCACACACACACCTCCTGCCCTGCAGACACACACACACCTCCTGCCCTGAAGACACACACACACACCTCCTGCCCTGCAGACACACACACACACACCTCCTGCCCTGCAGACACACACACACACACACACACACCTCCTGCCCTGCAGACACACACACACACACCTCCTGCCCTGCACACACGCACACACACCTCCTGCCCTGCAGACACAGACGCACACACACGCACACACACCTCCTGCCCTGCACACACACACACACCTCCTGCCCTGCACACACACACACACCTCCTGCCCTGCAGACACACACACACACACACACCTCCTGCCCTGCAGACACACACACACACACACCTCCTGCCCTGCAGACACACACACACACACCTCCTGCCCTGCAGACACACACTCACCTCCTGCCCTGCAGACGCACACACACACACACCTCCTGCCCTGCAGCCACACACACACACCTCCTGCCCTACACACACACACACCTCCTGCCCTGCACACACACACACACACCTCCTGCCCTGCACACACACACACACACACCTCCTGCCCTGCACACACACACACACACCTCCTACCCTGCACACACACACACCTCCTGCCCTGCACACACGCACACACACCTCCTGCCCTGCACACACGCACACACACCTCCTGCCCTGCAGACACAGACGCACACACACGCACACACACCTCCTGCCCTGCACACACACACACACCTCCTGCCCTGCACACACACACACTCCTCCTGCCCTGCAGACACACACACACACCTCCTGCCCTGCAGACACACACACACACACACACCTCCTGCCCTGCAGACACACACACACACCTCCTGCCCTGCAGACACACAGACACACACACACACACCTCCTGCCCTGCACACACACCTCCTGCCCTGCACACACACACACCTCCTGCCCTGCACACACACACGCACACACCTCCTGCCCTGCACACACACACACACACACCTCCTGCCCTGCACACACACACACACACACACACACCTCCTGCCCTGCACACACACACACACACACACACCTCCTGCCCTGCACACACACACACACACCTCCTGCCCTGCACACACACACACACACACCTCCTGCCCTGCACACACACACACACACACCTCCTGCCCTGCACACACACACACACACCTCCTGCCCTGCACACACACACACACACCTCCTGCCCTGCACACACACACACACACACACCTCCTGCCCTGCACACACACACACACACACACCTCCTGCCCTGCACACACACACACACACACACCTCCTGCCCTGCACACACACACACACACACCTCCTGCCCTGCACACACACACACACCTCCTGCCCTGCACACACACACACACCTCCTGCCCTGCACACACACACACACACCTCCTGCCCTGCACACACACACACACACCTCCTGCCCTGCACACACACACACACACACCTCCTGCCCTGCGCACACACACACACACACACACACCTCCTGCCCTGCACACACACACACACCTCCTGCCCTGCACACACACACACACCTCCTGCCCTGCACACACACACACACACCTCCTGCCCTGCACACACACACCTCCTGCCCTGCACACACACACACACCTCCTGCCCTGCACACACACACACACACACACCTCCTGCCCTGCACACACACACACACCTCCTGCCCTGCACACACACACACACCTCCTGCCCTGCACACACACACACACACCTCCTGCCCTGCACACACACACCTCCTGCCCTGCACACACACACACACCTCCTGCCCTGCACACACACACACACACACACCTCCTGCCCTGCACACACACACACACACACCTCCTGCCCTGCAGACACACACACACACACCTCCTGCCCTGCAGACACACACACACACACCTCCTGCCCTGCAGACACACACACACACACCTCCTGCCCTGCACACACACTCACCTCCTGCCCTGCACACACACACACACACACACCTCCTGCCCTGCACACACACACACACACACCTCCTGCCCTGCACACACACACACACCTCCTGCCCTGCACACACACACACACACCTCCTGCCCTGCACACACACACACACACCTCCTGCCCTGCAGACACACACACCTCCTGCCCTGCACACACACACACCTCCTGCCCTGCACACACACACACACACACACACCTCCTGCCCTGCACACACACACACACACACCTCCTGCCCTGCAGACACACACACACACACCTCCTGCCCTGCAGACACACACACACACACACCTCCTGCCCTGCACACACACACACCTCCTGCCCTGCACACACACACACCTCCTGCCCTGCACACACACACACACACACACACCTCCTGCCCTGCACACACACACCTCCTGCCCTGCACACACACACCTCCTGCCCTGCACACACACACACACCTCCTGCCCTGCACACACACACACACCTCCTGCCCTGCACACACACACACACCTCCTGCCCTGCACACACACACACACCTCCTGCCCTGCACACACACACACACACACCTCCTGCCCTGCACACACACACACACACAAACCTCCTGCCCTGCACACACACACACACACCTCCTGCCCTGCACACACACACACACACAAACCTCCTGCCCTGCACACACACACACACACAAACCTCCTGCCCTGCACACACACACACACCTCCTGCCCTGCACACACACACACACCTCCTGCCCTGCAGACACACACACACACACCTCCTGCCCTGCAGACACACACACACAAACACACACACACCTCCTGCCCTGCAGACACACACACACAAACACACACCTCCTGCCCTGCAGACACACACACACAAACACACACCTCCTGCCCTGCGCACACACACACACACACCTCCTGCCCTGCAGACACACACACACACCTCCTGCCCTGCAGACACACACACACACCTCCTGCCCTGCAGACACACACACACACACACACACCTCCTGCCCTGCAGACACACACACACACACACACCTCCTGCCCTGCAGACACACACACACACACACACCTCCTGCCCTGCAGACACACACACACAAACACACACCTCCTGCCCTGCAGACACACACACACCTCCTGCCCTGCAGACACACACACACACACCTCCTGCCCTGCAGACACACACACACATACACACCTCCTGCCCTGCAGACACACACACACACACACATACCTCCTGCCCTGCAGACACACACACACACACACACACACCTCCTGCCCTGCAGACACACACACACACACACACACACCTCCTGCCCTGCAGACACACACACACACACACCTCCTGCCCTGCAGACACACACACACACACCTCCTGCCCTACAGACACACACAGACACACCTCCTGCCCTACAGACACACACACACACCTCCTGCCCTGCAGACACACACACACACACACACCTCCTGCCCTGCAGACACACACCTCCTGCCCTGCAGACACACACCTCCTGCCCTGCAGACACACACACACACACACACCTCCTGCCCTGCAGACACACACACACACCTCCTGCCCTGCAGACACACACACACACACACACCTCCTGCCCTGCAGACACACACACACACCTTCTGCCCTGCAGACACACACACACACACACACACACACCTCCTGCCCTGCAGACACACACACACACACACACCTCCTGCCCTGCAGACACACACCTCCTGCCCTGCAGACACACACCTCCTGCCCTGCAGACACACACACACACACACACCTCCTGCCCTGCAGACACACACACACACCTCCTGCCCTGCAGACACACACACACACACACACCTCCTGCCCTGCACACACACACACACACACCTCCTGCCCTGCACACACACACACACACACCTCCTGCCCTGCAGACACACACACACACACACACCTCCTGCCCTGCACACACACACACACACCTCCTGCCCTGCACACACACACACCTCCTGCCCTGCACACACACACACACACACCTCCTGCCCTGCACACACACACACACACACCTCCTGCCCTGCAGACACACACACACACACCTCCTGCCCTGCAGACACACACACACACACCTCCTGCCCTGCACACACACACACCTCCTGCCCTGCACACACACACACACACACCTCCTGCCCTGCACACACACACACACACACGCACCTCCTGCCCTGCACACACACACACCTCCTGCCCTGCACACACACACACACACACCTCCTGCCCTGCACACACACACACCTCCTGCCCTGCACACACACACACCTCCTGCCCTGCACACACACACACCTCCTGCCCTGCACACACACACACACACACACACACCTCCTGCCCTGCACACACACACACACCTCCTGCCCTGCACACACACACACACACACACACCTCCTGCCCTGCACACACACACACACACACCTCCTGCCCTGCACACACACACACACACACACCTCCTGCCCTGCACACACACACACACACACCTCCTGCCCTGCACACACACACACACACACACACACACCTCCTGCCCTGCACACACACCTCGTGCCCTGCACACACACACACACACCTCCTGCCCTGCACACACACACACACACACCTCCTGCCCTGCACACACACGCACACACCTCCTGCCCTGCACACACACACACACACCTCCTGCCCTGCACACACACGCACACACACACACCTCCTGCCCTGCACACACACACACACACACACACACACCTCCTGCCCTGCACACACACACACACACCTCCTGCCCTGCACACACACACACACACCTCCTGCCCTGCACACACACACACACACCTCCTGCCCTGCACACACACACACACACCTCCTGCCCTGCACACACACACACACCTCCTGCCCTGCACACACACACACACCTCCTGCCCTGCACACACACACACACACCTCCTGCCCTGCACACACACACACACACCTCCTGCCCTGCACACACACACACACCTCCTGCCCTGCACACACACACACACACCTCCTGCCCTGCACACACACACACACACCTCCTGCCCTGCACACACACACACACACCTCCTGCCCTGCACACACACACACACACACCTCCTGCCCTGCACACACACACACACACCTCCTGCCCTGCACACACACACACACACACCTCCTGCCCTGCACACACACACACACACCTCCTGCCCTGCACACACACACACACACACACCTCCTGCCCTGCACACACACACCTCCTGCCCTGCACACACACACACACCTCCTGCCCTGCACACACACACACACACACCTCCTGCCCTGCACACACACACACACACACCTCCTGCCCTGCACACACACACACACACACCTCCTGCCCTGCAGACACACACACACACCTCCTGCCCTGCAGACACACACACACACACACACCTCCTGCCCTGCACACACACACACCTCCTGCCCTGCACACACACACACACCTCCTGCCCTGCACACACACACACACACACACACCTCCTGCCCTGCACACACACACACACCTCCTGCCCTGCACACACACACACACCTCCTGCCCTGCACACACACACACACCTCCTGCCCTGCACACACACACCTCCTGCCCTGCGCACACACACACACACCTCCTGCCCTGCACACACACACACACACCTCCTGCCCTGCACACACACACACACACCTCCTGCCCTGCACACACACACACACACACACCTCCTGCCCTGCACACACACACACACACCTCCTGCCCTGCACACACACACACACCTCCTGCCCTGCACACACACACACACACCTCCTGCCCTGCACACACACGCACACACACACACACCTCCTGCCCTGCACACACACACACACCTCCTGCCCTGCACACACACACACACACACACCTCCTGCCCTGCACACACACACACACACCTCCTGCCCTGCACACACACACACACACACACACACACACCTCCTGCCCTGCACACACACACACACACCTCCTGCCCTGCACACACACACACACACACCTCCTGCCCTGCACACACACACACACACACACCTCCTGCCCTGCACACACACACACACACACCTCCTGCCCTGCACACACACACACACACACACACCTCCTGCCCTGCACACACACACACACACACCTCCTGCCCTGCACACACACACACACACACACACCTCCTGCCCTGCACACACACACACACACACACACACCTCCTGCCCTGCACACACACACCTCCTGCCCTGCACACACACACCTCCTGCCCTGCACACACACACACACCTCCTGCCCTGCGCACACACACACACACCTCCTGCCCTGCGCACACACACACACCTCCTGCCCTGCACACACACACACACCTCCTGCCCTGCACACACACACACACCTCCTGCCCTGCACACACACACACACCTCCTGCCCTGCACACACACACACACCTCCTGCCCTGCACACACACACACACCTCCTGCCCTGCACACACACACACACCTCCTGCCCTGCACACACACACACACCTCCTGCCCTGCACACACACACACACACCTCCTGCCCTGCACACACACACACACACACCTCCTGCCCTGCAGACACACACACACACACCTCCTGCCCTGCAGACACACACACACACCTCCTGCCCTGCACACACACACACACACCTCCTGCCCTGCACACACACACACCTCCTGCCCTGCACACACACACACACACACACCTCCTGCCCTGCACACACACACACACACCTCCTGCCCTGCACACACACACACACACACACCTCCTGCCCTGCACACACACACACACACACACCTCCTGCCCTGCACACACACACACACACACACCTCCTGCCCTGCACACACACACACACCTCCTGCCCTGCACACACACAACTCCTGCCCTGCACACACACAACTCCTGCCCTGCACACACACACACACCTCCTGCCCTGCACACACACACACACACCTCCTGCCCTGCACACACACACACACACCTCCTGCCCTGCACACACACACAGACACACACACCTCCTGCCCTGCACACACACACAGACACACACACCTCCTGCCCTGCACACACACACACACACACACACACCTCCTGCCCTGCAGACACACACACCTCCTGCCCTGCACACACACACACACACACACACACCTCCTGCCCTGCAGACACACACACACACACACCTCCTGCCCTGCAGACACACACACACACACACCTCCTGCCCTGCAGACACACACACACACACACCTCCTGCCCTGCAGACACACACACACCTCCTGTCCTGCAGACACACACACACACACACCTCCTGTCCTGCAGACACACACACCCCTCCTGTCCTGCAGACACACACACCCCTCCTGCCCTGCAGACACACACACACCTCCTGCCCTGCACACACACACACCTCCTGCCCTGCACACACACACACACACACCTCCTGCCCTGCACACACACACACACACACCTCCTGCCCTGCACACACACACACACACACCTCCTGCCCTGCACACACACACACTCCTCCTGCCCTGCAGACACACACACACACACACACACACACACCTCCTGCCCTGCAGACACACACACACACCTCCTGCCCTGCAGACACACACACACACACACACACCACCTGCCCTGCACACACACACACACACCTCCTGCCCTGCACACACACACACACACCTCCTGCCCTGCACACACACACACACACCTCCTGCCCTGCACACACACACACTCCTCCTGCCCTGCAGACACACACACACACCTCCTGCCCTGCAGACACACACACACCTCCTACCCTGCAGACACACACACACACACACCTCCTGCCCTGCAGACAGACACACACACACACACACACACACCTCCTGCCCTGCAGACACACACACACCTCCTACCCTGCAGACACACACACACACACACCTCCTACCCTGCAGACACACACACACACCTCCTGCCCTGCAGACACACACACACACACCTCCTGCCCTGCAGACACACACACACACACCTCCTGCCCTGCAGACACACACACACACACACCTCCTGCCCTGCAGACACACACACACACACACACACCTCCTGCCCTGCAGACACACACACACACACACACCTCCTGCCCTGCAGACACACACACACACACCTCCTGCCCTGCAGACACACACACACACACCTCCTGCCCTGCAGACACACACACACACACACACACACACACACCTCCTGCCCTGCAGACACACACACACACACACACACCTCCTACCCTACAGACACACACACACACCTCCTACCCTGCAGACACACACACACATACACACACACCTCCTGCCCTGCAGACACACACACACACACACACACACCTCCTGCCCTGCAGACACACACACACACACACACCTCCTGCCCTGCAGACACACACACACACTCCTCCTGCCCTGCAGACACACACACACACACACACCTCCTGCCCTGCAGACACACACACACACACACACCTCCTGCCCTGCAGACACACACACACACACCTCCTGCCCTGCAGACACACACACACCTCCTGCCCTGCAGACACACACACACCTCCTGCCCTGCAGACACACACACACACACACCACCTGCCCTGCAGACTCACACACACACCTCCTGCCCTGCAGACACACACACACACCTCCTGCCCTGCAGACACACACACACCTCCTGCCCTGAAGACACACACACACACCTCCTGCCCTGCAGACACACACACACACCTCCTGCCCTGCAGACACACACACACACACCTCCTGCCCTGCAGACACACACACACACACCTCCTGCCCTGCAGACACACACACACACACACACACACACACCTCCTGCCCTGCAGACACACACACACACCTCCTGCCCTGCAGACACACACACACACACACACACACCTCCTGCCCTGCAGACACACACACACACCTCCTGCCCTGAAGACACACACACACACCTCCTGCCCTGCAGACACACACACACACCTCCTGCCCTGCAGACACACACACACACACCTCCTGCCCTGCAGACACACACACACACACCTCCTGCCCTGCAGACACACACACACACCTCCTGCCCTGCAGACACACACACACACACACACACACACCTCCTGCCCTGCAGACACACACACACACACACACACCT
Organism: Chiloscyllium punctatum; assembly: GCF_047496795.1. NCBI lineage: Eukaryota > Metazoa > Chordata > Chondrichthyes > Orectolobiformes > Hemiscylliidae > Chiloscyllium > Chiloscyllium punctatum. The sequence continues at coordinate 25,911,121 of NC_092760.1, read as the reverse complement.
CCTGCCCTGAAGACACACACACACACCTCCTGCCCTGCAGACACACACACACACACACACACCTCCTGCCCTGCAGACACACACACACACACACACACACCTCCTGCCCTGCAGACACACACACACACCTCCTGCCCTGAAGACACACACACACACCTCCTGCCCTGCAGACACACACACACACCTCCTGCCCTGCAGACACACACACACACACCTCCTGCCCTGCAGACACACACACACACCTCCTGCCCTGCAGACACACACACACACCTCCTGCCCTGCAGACACACACACACACACACACACACACCTCCTGCCCTGCAGACACACACACACACACCTCCTGCCCTGAAGACACACACACACACCTCCTGCCCTGCAGACACACACACACACACACACACCTCCTGCCCTGCAGACACACACACACACACACCTCCTGCCCTGCAGACACACACACACACACCTCCGGCCATGCAGACAAACACACACCTCCTGCCCTGCAGACGCACACACACACACACCTCCTGCCCTGCAGACACACACACACACACCTCCTGCCCTGCACACACACACACACACCTCCTGCCCTGCAGACACACACACACACCTCCTGCCCTGCAGACACACACACACACCTCCTGCCCTGCAGACACACACACACACCTCCTGCCCTGCAGACACACACACACCTCCTGCCCTGCAGACACACACACACCTCCTGCCCTGAATACACACACACACACCTCCTGCCCTGCAGACACACACACACACACACACACACCTCCTGCCCTGCAGACACACACACACACACACCTCCTGCCCTGCAGACACACACACACACCTCCTGCCCTGCAGACACACACACACCTCCTGCCCTGCAGACACACACACACACACACACACACACACACCTCCTGCCCTGCAGACACACACACACACACACCTCCTGCCCTGCAGACACACACACACACCTCCTGCCCTGCAGACACACACACACCTCCTGCCCTGCAGACACACACACACACACACCTCCTGCCCTGCAGACACACACACACACACCTCCTGCCCTGCAGACACACACACACACACCTCCTGCCCTGCAGACACACACACACACACCTCCTGCCCTGCAGACACACACACACACACCTCCTGCCCTGCAGACACACACACACACACCTCCTGCCCTGCAGACACACACACACACACACCTCCTGCCCTGCAGACACACACACACACACACACACCTCCTGCCCTGAAGACACACACACACACCTCCTGCCCTGCAGACACACACACACACACCTCCTGCCCTGCAGACACACACACACACACACCTCCTGCCCTGCAGACACACACACACACACACACACCTCCTGCCCTGCAGACACACACACACACACACACCTCCTGCCCTGCAGACACACACACACACACCTCCTGCCCTGCAGACACACACACACACACCTCCTGCCCTGCAGACACACACACACACACACACACACACACACCTCCTGCCCTGCAGACACACACACACACCTCCTGCCCTGCAGACACACACACACACCTCCTGCCCTGCAGACACACACACACACACACACACCTCCTGCCCTGCAGACACACACACACATACCTCCTGCCCTGCAGACACACACACACACACACACACCTCCTGCCCTGCAGACACACACACACACCTCCTGCCCTGCAGACACACACACACTCCTCCTGCCCTGCAGACAGACACACACACACACACACACTCCTCCTACCCTACAGACACACACACACACCTCCTACCCTGCAGACACACACACACACACATACACACACACCTCCTGCCCTGCAGACACACACACACACACACACACCTCCTGCCCTGCAGACACACACACACACACACACCTCCTGCCCTGCAGACACACACACACACTCCTCCTGCCCTGCAGACACACACACACACACACACCTCCTGCCCTGCAGACACACACACACACACCTCCTGCCCTGCAGACACACACACACCTCCTGCCCTGCAGACACACACACACCTCCTGCCCTGCAGACACACACACACACACACCACCTGCCCTGCAGACACACACACACACACACCACCTGCCCTGCAGACTCACACACACACCTCCTGCCCTGCAGACACACACACACCTCCTGCCCTGAAGACACACACACACACCTCCTGCCCTGCAGACACACACACACACACCTCCTGCCCTGCAGACACACACACACACACACACACACACCTCCTGCCCTGCACACACGCACACACACCTCCTGCCCTGCAGACACAGACGCACACACACGCACACACACCTCCTGCCCTGCACACACACACACACCTCCTGCCCTGCAGACACACACACACACACACACTTCCTGCCCTGCAGACACACACACACACACACCTCCTGCCCTGCAGACACACACACACACACCTCCTGCCCTGCAGACACACACTCACCTCCTGCCCTGCAGACGCACACACACACACACCTCCTGCCCTGCAGCCACACACACACACCTCCTGCCCTGCACACACACACACACACACCTCCTGCCCTGCACACACACACACACACCTCCTGCCCTGCACACACACACACACACACACCTCCTGCCCTGCACACACACACACACACCTCCTACCCTGCACACACACACACCTCCTGCCCTGCACACACGCACACACACCTCCTGCCCTGCACACACGCACACACACCTCCTGCCCTGCAGACACAGACGCACACACACGCACACACACCTCCTGCCCTGCACACACACACACACCTCCTGCCCTGCACACACACACACTCCTCCTGCCCTGCAGACACACACACACACCTCCTGCCCTGCAGACACACACACACACACACACCTCCTGCCCTGCAGACACACACACACACCTCCTGCCCTGCAGACACACAGACACACACACACACACCTCCTGCCCTGCACACACACCTCCTGCCCTGCACACACACACACCTCCTGCCCTGCACACACACACGCACACACCTCCTGCCCTGCACACACACACACACACACCTCCTGCCCTGCACACACACACACACACACACACCTCCTGCCCTGCACACACACACACACACACCTCCTGCCCTGCACACACACACACACACCTCCTGCCCTGCACACACACACACACACCTCCTGCCCTGCACACACACACACACACACCTCCTGCCCTGCACACACACACACACACACCTCCTGCCCTGCACACACACACACCTCCTGCCCTGCACACACACACACACACACCTCCTGCCCTGCACACACACACACACACACACCTCCTGCCCTGCACACACACACACACACACACCTCCTGCCCTGCACACACACACACACACACACCTCCTGCCCTGCACACACACACACACCTCCTGCCCTGCACACACACACACACCTCCTGCCCTGCACACACACACACACACCTCCTGCCCTGCACACACACACACACACCTCCTGCCCTGCACACACACACACACACCTCCTGCCCTGCACACACACACACACACACCTCCTGCCCTGCGCACACACACACACACACACACACCTCCTGCCCTGCACACACACACACACCTCCTGCCCTGCACACACACACACACCTCCTGCCCTGCACACACACACACACACACACCTCCTGCCCTGCACACACACACACACACCTCCTGCCCTGCACACACACACCTCCTGCCCTGCACACACACACCTCCTGCCCTGCACACACACACACACCTCCTGCCCTGCACACACACACACACACACACCTCCTGCCCTGCACACACACACACACACACCTCCTGCCCTGCAGACACACACACACACACCTCCTGCCCTGCACACACACACACACACACCTCCTGCCCTGCAGACACACACACACACACACACCTCCTGCCCTGCACACACACACACCTCCTGCCCTGCACACACACACACACACACACACCTCCTGCCCTGCACACACACACACACACACCTCCTGCCCTGCAGACACACACACACACACCTCCTGCCCTGCAGACACACACACACACACCTCCTGCCCTGCACACACACACACCTCCTGCCCTGCACACACACACACCTCCTGCCCTGCACACACACACACCTCCTGCCCTGCACACACACACACACACACACACCTCCTGCCCTGCACACACACACCTCCTGCCCTGCACACACACACCTCCTGCCCTGCACACACACACACACCTCCTGCCCTGCACACACACACACACCTCCTGCCCTGCACACACACACACACACACCTCCTGCCCTGCACACACACACACACACAAACCTCCTGCCCTGCACACACACACACACACACACCTCCTGCCCTGCACACACACACACACACACCTCCTGCCCTGCAGACACACACACACACACCTCCTGCCCTGCAGACACACACACACACACCTCCTGCCCTGCAGACACACACACACACCTCCTGCCCTGCAGACACACACACACACACACCTCCTTCCCTGCAGACACACACACACACACCTCCTGCCCTGCAGACACACACACACACACACCTCCTGCCCTGCAGACACACACACACACACCTCCTGCCCTGCAGACACACACACACACACCTCCTGCCCTGCAGACACACACACACACACCCTGCCCTGCAGACACACACACACACACCCTGCCCTGCAGACACACACACACACACACACACACTCCTCCTGCCCTGCACACACACACACACACCTCCTGCCCTGCAGACACACACACACACACACACACACTCCTCCTGCCCTGCAGACACACACACACACCTCCTGCCCTGCAGACACACACACACACACACACTCCTCCTGCCCTGCAGACACACACACACACACACACACACTCCTCCTGCCCTGCAGACACACACACACCTCCTGCCCTGCAGACACACACACACCTCCTGCCCTGCAGACACACACACACACACCACCTTCCCTGCAGACACACACACACACACACACACACACACACCTCCTGCCCTGAAGACACACACACACACCTCCTGCCCTGCAGACACACACACACACACACCTCCTGCCCTGCAGACACACACACACACCACCTTCCCTGCAGACACACACACACACACACTCCTCCTGCCCTGCAGACACACACACACACACACCTCCTGCCCTGCAGACACACACACACCACCTTCCCTGCAGACACACACACACACACACACACACACCTCCTGCCCTGCAGACACACACACACACTCCTCCTGCCCTGCAGACACACACACACACACCTCCTGCCCTGCAGAAACACACACACACACCACCTTCCCTGCAGACACACACACACACACACACACACACCTCCTGCCCTGCAGACACACACACACACACCTCCTGCCCTGCAGACACACACACACACACACCTCCTGCCCTGCAGACACACACACACACACACCTCCTGCCCTGCAGACACACACACACACCTCCTGCCCTGCAGACACACACACACACCTCCTGCCCTGCAGACACACACACACACACACCTCCTGCCCTGCAGACACACACACACACACCTCCTGCCCTGCAGACACACACACACACACCTCCTGCCCTGCAGACACACACACACACCTCCTGCGCTGCAGACACACACACACACCCTGCGCTGCAGACACACACACACACATACCTCCTGCCCTGCAGACACACACACACACATACCTCCTGCCCTGCAGACACACACACACACATACCTCCTGCCCTGCAGACACACACACACATACCTCCTGCCCTGCAGACACACACACACACACACACACACCTCCTGCCCTGCAGACACACACACACACACCTCCTGCCCTGCAGACACACACACACACACACACCTCCTGCCCTGCAGACACACACACACACACCTCCTGCCCTGCAGACACACACACACAAACACACACACACCTCCTGCCCTGCAGACACACACACACAAACACACACCTCCTGCCCTGCAGACACACACACACAAACACACACCTCCTGCCCTGCACACACACACACACACCTCCTGCCCTGCAGACACACACACACACCTCCTGCCCTGCAGACACACACACACACCTCCTGCCCTGCAGACACACACACACACCTCCTGCCCTGCAGACACACACACACACACACACACACCTCCTGCCCTGCAGACACACACACACACACACCTCCTGCCCTGCAGACACACACACACACACCTCCTGCCCTGCAGACACACACACACCTCCTGCCCTGCAGACACACACACACCTCCTGCCCTGCAGACACACACACACCTCCTGCCCTGCAGACACACACACACACACACCACCTGCCCTGCAGACTCACACACACACCTCCTGCCCTGCAGACACACACACACACCTCCTGCCCTGCAGACACACACACACCTCCTGCCCTGAAGACACACACACACACCTCCTGCCCTGCAGACACACACACACACACCTCCTGCCCTGCAGACACACACACACACACCTCCTGCCCTGCAGACACACACACACACACACACACACACACCTCCTGCCCTGCAGACACACACACACACACACACACACCTCCTGCCCTGCAGACACACACACACACACACACACACACACCTCCTGCCCTGCAGACACACACACACACCTCCTGCCCTGAAGACACACACACACACCTCCTGCCCTGCAGACACACACACACACCTCCTGCCCTGCAGACACACACACACACACCTCCTGCCCTGCAGACACACACACACACCTCCTGCCCTGCAGACACACACACACACCTCCTGCCCTGCAGACACACACACACACACACACACACACCTCCTGCCCTGCAGACACACACACACACACACACCTCCTGCCCTGAAGACACACACACACACCTCCTGCCCTGCAGACACACACACACACACACACACCTCCTGCCCTGCAGACACACACACACACACACCTCCTGCCCTGCAGACACACACACACACACCTCCTGCCCTGCAGACAAACACACACCTCCTGCCCTGCAGACGCACACACACACACACCTCCTGCCCTGCAGACACACACACACACACCTCCTGCCCTGCAGACACACACACACACACCTCCTGCCCTGCACACACACACACACACCTCCTGCCCTGCAGACACACACACACACCTCCTGCCCTGCAGACACACACACACACCTCCTGCCCTGCAGACACACACACACCTCCTGCCCTGCAGACACACACACACCTCCTGCCCTGAATACACACACACACACCTCCTGCCCTGCAGACACACACACACACACACACACACCTCCTGCCCTGCAGACACACACACACACACACCTCCTGCCCTGCAGACACACACACACACCTCCTGCCCTGCAGACACACACACACCTCCTGCCCTGCAGACACACACACACACACACACACACACACACACCTCCTGCCCTGCAGACACACACACACACACACCTCCTGCCCTGCAGACACACACACACACCTCCTGCCCTGCAGACACACACACACCTCCTGCCCTGCAGACACACACACACACACACCTCCTGCCCTGCAGACACACACACACACACCTCCTGCCCTGCAGACACACACACACACACCTCCTGCCCTGCAGACACACACACACACACCTCCTGCCCTGCAGACACACACACACCTCCTGCCCTGCAGACACACACACACCTCCTGCCCTGCAGACACACACACACACACACCTCCTGCCCTGCAGACACACACACACACACACCTCCTGCCCTGCAGACACACACACACACACACACCTCCTGCCCTGCAGACACACACACACACCTCCTGCCCTGCAGACACACACACACACACACCTCCTGCCCTGCAGACACACACACACACACACACACCACCTGCCCTGAAGCCACACACACACACCTCCTGCCCTGCAGACACACACACACACACCTCCTGCCCTGCAGACACACACACACACACACCTCCTGCCCTGCAGACACACACACACACACACACACCTCCTGCCCTGCAGACACACACACACACACACACCTCCTGCCCTGCAGACACACACACACACACCTCCTGCCCTGCAGACACACACACACACACCTCCTGCCCTGCAGACACACACACACACACCTCCTGCCCTGCAGACACACACACACACACACACACACACACACCTCCTGCCCTGCAGACACACACACACATCTCCTGCCCTGCAGACACACACACACATACCTCCTGCCCTGCAGACACACACACACACACACACACACCTCCTGCCCTGCAGACACACACACACACCTCCTGCCCTGCAGACACACACACACTTCTCCTGCCCTGCAGACAGACACACACACACACACACACTCCTCCTACCCTACAGACACACACACACACCTCCTACCCTGCAGACACACACACACACACATACACACACACCTCCTGCCCTGCAGACACACACACACACACACACACCTCCTGCCCTGCAGACACACACACACACACACACCTCCTGCCCTGCAGACACACACACACACTCCTCCTGCCCTGCAGACACACACACACACACACACCTCCTGCCCTGCAGACACACACACACACACCTCCTGCCCTGCAGACACACACACACCTCCTGCCCTGCAGACACACACACACACACACCACCTGCCCTGCAGACACACACACACACACACCACCTGCCCTGCAGACTCACACACACACCTCCTGCCCTGCAGACACACACACACCTCCTGCCCTGAAGACACACACACACACCTCCTGCCCTGCAGACACACACACACACACCTCCTGCCCTGCAGACACACACACACACACACACACACCTCCTGCCCTGCAGACACACACACACACACACACACACCTCCTGCCCTGCACACACGCACACACACCTCCTGCCCTGCAGACACAGACGCACACACACGCACACACACCTCCTGCCCTGCACACACACACACACACCTCCTGCCCTGCACACACACACACACCTCCTGCCCTGCAGACACACACACACACACACACCTCCTGCCCTGCAGACACACACACACACACACCTCCTGCCCTGCAGACACACACACACACACCTCCTGCCCTGCAGACACACACTCACCTCCTGCCCTGCAGACGCACACACACACACACCTCCTGCCCTGCAGCCACACACACACACCTCCTGCCCTGCACACACACACACACACACCTCCTGCCCTGCACACACACACACACACCTCCTGCCCTGCACACACACACACACACACCTCCTGCCCTGCACACACACACACACACCTCCTACCCTGCACACACACACACCTCCTGCCCTGCACACACGCACACACACCTCCTGCCCTGCACACACGCACACACACCTCCTGCCCTGCAGACACAGACGCACACACACGCACACACACCTCCTGCCCTGCACACACACACACACCTCCTGCCCTGCACACACACACACTCCTCCTGCCCTGCAGACACACACACACACCTCCTGCCCTGCAGACACACACACACACACACACACACCTCCTGCCCTGCAGACACACACACACACACCTCCTGCCCTGCAGACACACAGACACACACACACACACCTCCTGCCCTGCACACACACCTCCTGCCCTGCACACACACACACCTCCTGCCCTGCACACACACACGCACACACCTCCTGCCCTGCACACACACACACACACACCTCCTGCCCTGCACACACACACACACACACACACCTCCTGCCCTGCACACACACACACACACACACACCTCCTGCCCTGCACACACACACACACACCTCCTGCCCTGCACACACACACACACACACCTCCTGCCCTGCACACACACACACACACACCTCCTGCCCTGCACACACACACACACACACCTCCTGCCCTGCACACACACACACACACCTCCTGCCCTGCACACACACACCTCCTGCCCTGCACACACACACACACACACACCTCCTGCCCTGCACACACACACACACACACACCTCCTGCCCTGCACACACACACACACACACACCTCCTGCCCTGCACACACACACACACACACCTCCTGCCCTGCACACACACACACACCTCCTGCCCTGCACACACACACACACACACCTCCTGCCCTGCACACACACACACACACCTCCTGCCCTGCACACACACACACACACCTCCTGCCCTGCACACACACACACACACCTCCTGCCCTGCACACACACACACACAAACCTCCTGCCCTGCGCACACACACACACACACACACACCTCCTGCCCTGCACACACACACACACCTCCTGCCCTGCACACACACACACACACACCTCCTGCCCTGCACACACACACACACACCTCCTGCACTGCACACACACACCTCCTGCCCTGCACACACACACCTCCTGCCCTGCACACACACACACACCTCCTGCCCTGCACACACACACACACACACACCTCCTGCCCTGCACACACACACACACACACACCTCCTGCCCTGCAGACACACACACACACACCTCCTGCCCTGCAGACACACACACCTCCTGCCCTGCACACACACTCACCTCCTGCCCTGCACACACACACACACACACACCTCCTGCCCTGCACACACACACACACACACCTCCTGCCCTGCACACACACACACACCTCCTGCCCTGCACACACACACACACCTCCTGCCCTGCACACACACACACACCTCCTGCCCTGCACACACACACACACACCTCCTGCCCTGCAGACACACACACACACACACCTCCTGCCCTGCACACACACACACCTCCTGCCCTGCACACACACACACACACACACACCTCCTGCCCTGCACACACACACACACACACCTCCTGCCCTGCAGACACACACACACACACCTCCTGCCCTGCAGACACACACACACACACACCTCCTGCCCTGCACACACACACACCTCCTGCCCTGCACACACACACACCTCCTGCCCTGCACACACACACACACACACACACCTCCTGCCCTGCACACACACACCTCCTGCCCTGCACACACACACCTCCTGCCCTGCACACACACACACACCTCCTGCCCTGCACACACACACACACCTCCTGCCCTGCACACACACACACACCTCCTGCCCTGCACACACACACACACACACCTCCTGCCCTGCACACACACACACACACAACCTCCTGCCCTGCACACACACACACACACACACCTCCTGCCCTGCACACACACACACACACACCTCCTGCCCTGCAGACACACACACACACACCTCCTGCCCTGCAGACACACACACACACACCTCCTGCCCTGCAGACACACACACACACCTCCTGCCCTGCAGACACACACACACACACACCTCCTGCCCTGCAGACACACACACACACCTCCTGCCCTGCAGACACACACACACCTCCTGCCCTGCAGACACACACACACACACACACACACACACACCTCCTGCCCTGCAGACACACACACACACACACCTCCTGCCCTGCAGACACACACACACACCTCCTGCCCTGCAGACACACACACACCTCCTGCCCTGCAGACACACACACACACACACCTCCTGCCCTGCAGACACACACACACACACCTCCTGCCCTGCAGACACACACACACACACCTCCTGCCCTGCAGACACACACACACACACCTCCTGCCCTGCAGACACACACACACCTCCTGCCCTGCAGACACACACACACCTCCTGCCCTGCAGACACACACACACACACACCTCCTGCCCTGCAGACACACACACACACACACCTCCTGCCCTGCAGACACACACACACACACACACCTCCTGCCCTGCAGACACACACACACACCTCCTGCCCTGCAGACACACACACACACACACCTCCTGCCCTGCAGACACACACACACACACACACACCACCTGCCCTGAAGCCACACACACACACCTCCTGCCCTGCAGACACACACACACACACCTCCTGCCCTGCAGACACACACACACACACACACCTCCTGCCCTGCAGACACACACACACACACACACACCTCCTGCCCTGCAGACACACACACACACACACACCTCCTGCCCTGCAGACACACACACACACACCTCCTGCCCTGCAGACACACACACACACACCTCCTGCCCTGCAGACACACACACACACACCTCCTGCCCTGCAGACACACACACACACACACACACACACACACCTCCTGCCCTGCAGACACACACACACATCTCCTGCCCTGCAGACACACACACACATACCTCCTGCCCTGCAGACACACACACACACACACACACACCTCCTGCCCTGCAGACACACACACACACCTCCTGCCCTGCAGACACACACACACTTCTCCTGCCCTGCAGACAGACACACACACACACACACACTCCTCCTACCCTACAGACACACACACACACCTCCTACCCTGCAGACACACACACACACACATACACACACACCTCCTGCCCTGCAGACACACACACACACACACACACCTCCTGCCCTGCAGACACACACACACACACACACCTCCTGCCCTGCAGACACACACACACACTCCTCCTGCCCTGCAGACACACACACACACACACACCTCCTGCCCTGCAGACACACACACACACACCTCCTGCCCTGCAGACACACACACACCTCCTGCCCTGCAGACACACACACACACACACCACCTGCCCTGCAGACACACACACACACACACCACCTGCCCTGCAGACTCACACACACACCTCCTGCCCTGCAGACACACACACACCTCCTGCCCTGAAGACACACACACACACCTCCTGCCCTGCAGACACACACACACACACCTCCTGCCCTGCAGACACACACACACACACACACACACCTCCTGCCCTGCAGACACACACACACACACACACACACCTCCTGCCCTGCACACACGCACACACACCTCCTGCCCTGCAGACACAGACGCACACACACGCACACACACCTCCTGCCCTGCACACACACACACACACCTCCTGCCCTGCACACACACACACACCTCCTGCCCTGCAGACACACACACACACACACACCTCCTGCCCTGCAGACACACACACACACACACCTCCTGCCCTGCAGACACACACACACACACCTCCTGCCCTGCAGACACACACTCACCTCCTGCCCTGCAGACGCACACACACACACACCTCCTGCCCTGCAGCCACACACACACACCTCCTGCCCTGCACACACACACACACACACCTCCTGCCCTGCACACACACACACACACCTCCTGCCCTGCACACACACACACACACACCTCCTGCCCTGCACACACACACACACACCTCCTACCCTGCACACACACACACCTCCTGCCCTGCACACACGCACACACACCTCCTGCCCTGCACACACGCACACACACCTCCTGCCCTGCAGACACAGACGCACACACACGCACACACACCTCCTGCCCTGCAGACACACACACACACACCTCCTGCCCTGCAGACACACAGACACACACACACACACCTCCTGCCCTGCACACACACCTCCTGCCCTGCACACACACACACCTCCTGCCCTGCACACACACACGCACACACCTCCTGCCCTGCACACACACACACACACACCTCCTGCCCTGCACACACACACACACACACACACCTCCTGCCCTGCACACACACACACACACACACCTCCTGCCCTGCACACACACACACACACCTCCTGCCCTGCACACACACACACACACACCTCCTGCCCTGCACACACACACACACACACCTCCTGCCCTGCACACACACACACACACACCTCCTGCCCTGCACACACACACACACACACCTCCTGCCCTGCACACACACACACACACCTCCTGCCCTGCACACACACACCTCCTGCCCTGCACACACACACACACACACCTCCTGCCCTGCACACACACACACACACACACCTCCTGCCCTGCACACACACACACACACACACCTCCTGCCCTGCACACACACACACACACACCTCCTGCCCTGCACACACACACACACCTCCTGCCCTGCACACACACACACACACACCTCCTGCCCTGCACACACACACACACACCTCCTGCCCTGCACACACACACACACACCTCCTGCCCTGCACACACACACACACACCTCCTGCCCTGCACACACACACACACAAACCTCCTGCCCTGCGCACACACACACACACACACACACCTCCTGCCCTGCACACACACACACACCTCCTGCCCTGCACACACACACACACACACCTCCTGCCCTGCACACACACACACACACCTCCTGCACTGCACACACACACCTCCTGCCCTGCACACACACACCTCCTGCCCTGCACACACACACACACCTCCTGCCCTGCACACACACACACACACACACCTCCTGCCCTGCACACACACACACACACACACCTCCTGCCCTGCAGACACACACACACACACCTCCTGCCCTGCAGACACACACACCTCCTGCCCTGCACACACACTCACCTCCTGCCCTGCACACACACACACACACACACCTCCTGCCCTGCACACACACACACACACACCTCCTGCCCTGCACACACACACACACCTCCTGCCCTGCACACACACACACACCTCCTGCCCTGCACACACACACACACACCTCCTGCCCTGCAGACACACACACACACACACCTCCTGCCCTGCACACACACACACCTCCTGCCCTGCACACACACACACACACACACACCTCCTGCCCTGCACACACACACACACACACCTCCTGCCCTGCAGACACACACACACACACCTCCTGCCCTGCAGACACACACACACACACACCTCCTGCCCTGCACACACACACACCTCCTGCCCTGCACACACACACACCTCCTGCCCTGCACACACACACACACACACACACCTCCTGCCCTGCACACACACACCTCCTGCCCTGCACACACACACCTCCTGCCCTGCACACACACACACACCTCCTGCCCTGCACACACACACACACCTCCTGCCCTGCACACACACACACACCTCCTGCCCTGCACACACACACACACACACCTCCTGCCCTGCACACACACACACACACAAACCTCCTGCCCTGCACACACACACACACACACACCTCCTGCCCTGCACACACACACACACACACCTCCTGCCCTGCAGACACACACACACACACCTCCTGCCCTGCAGACACACACACACACACCTCCTGCCCTGCAGACACACACACACACCTCCTGCCCTGCAGACACACACACACACACACCTCCTTCCCTGCAGACACACACACACACACCTCCTGCCCTGCAGACACACACACACACACACCTCCTGCCCTGCAGACACACACACACACACCTCCTGCCCTGCAGACACACACACACACACCTCCTGCCCTGCAGACACACACACACACACCCTGCCCTGCAGACACACACACACACACCCTGCCCTGCAGACACACACACACACACACACACACTCCTCCTGCCCTGCACACACACACACACACCTCCTGCCCTGCAGACACACACACACACACACACACACTCCTCCTGCCCTGCAGACACACACACACACCTCCTGCCCTGCAGACACACACACACACCTCCTGCCCTGCAGACACACACACACACACACACTCCTCCTGCCCTGCAGACACACACACACACACACACACACACTCCTCCTGCCCTGCAGACACACACACACCTCCTGCCCTGCAGACACACACACACACACCACCTTCCCTGCAGACACACACACACACACACACACACACACCTCCTGCCCTGAAGACACACACACACACCTCCTGCCCTGCAAACACACACACACACACACCTCCTGCCCTGCAGACACACACACACACCACCTTCCCTGCAGACACACACACACACACACTCCTCCTGCCCTGCAGACACACACACACACACACCTCCTGCCCTGCAGACACACACACACCACCTTCCCTGCAGACACACACACACACACACACACACACCTCCTGCCCTGCAGACACACACACACACTCCTCCTGCCCTGCAGACACACACACACACACCTCCTGCCCTGCAGAAACACACACACACACCACCTTCCCTGCAGACACACACACACACACACACACACCTCCTGCCCTGCAGACACACACACACACACCTCCTGCCCTGCAGACACACACACACACACACCTCCTGCCCTGCAGACACACACACACACACACCTCCTGCCCTGCAGACACACACACACACCTCCTGCCCTGCAGACACACACACACACACACCTCCTGCCCTGCAGACACACACACACACACCTCCTGCCCTGCAGACACACACACACACACCTCCTGCCCTGCAGACACACACACACACCTCCTGCGCTGCAGACACACACACACACCCTGCGCTGCAGACACACACACACACATACCTCCTGCCCTGCAGACACACACACACACATACCTCCTGCCCTGCAGACACACACACACACATACCTCCTGCCCTGCAGACACACACACACACATACCTCCTGCCCTGCAGACACACACACACACACACCTCCTGCCCTGCAGACACACACACACACACACACACACCTCCTGCCCTGCAGACACACACACACACACACACACACCTCCTGCCCTGCAGACACACACACACACACCTCCTGCCCTGCAGACACACACACACACACACACCTCCTGCCCTGCAGACACACACACACACACCTCCTGCCCTGCAGACACACACACACAAACACACACACACCTACTGCCCTGCAGACACACACACACAAACACACACCTCCTGCCCTGCAGACACACACACACACACACACCTCCTGCCCTGCAGACACACACACACAAACACACACCTCCTGCCCTGCACACACACACACACACCTCCTGCCCTGCAGACACACACACACACCTCCTGCCCTGCAGACACACACACACACCTCCTGCCCTGCAGACACACACACACACCTCCTGCCCTGCAGACACACACACACACACACACACACCTCCTGCCCTGCAGACACACACACACACACACACACACCTCCTGCCCAGCAGACACACACACACACACACACACCTCCTGCCCTGCAGACACACACACACACACACACCTCCTGCCCTGCAGACACACACACACAAACACACACCTCCTGCCCTGCAGACACACACACACCTCCTGCCCTGCAGACACACACACACACACCTCCTGCCCTGCAGACACACACACACATACACACCTCCTGCCCTGCAGACACACACACACACACACATACCTCCTGCCCTGCAGACACACACACACACACACACACACACCTCCTGCCCTGCAGACACACACACACACACACACACCTCCTGCCCTGCAGACACACACACACACCTCCTGCCCTGCAGACACACACACACACACCTCCTGCCCTACAGACACACACAGACACACCTCCTGCCCTGCAGACACACACACACACACACACACCTCCTGCCCTGCAGACACACACACACACACACCTCCTGCCCTGCAGACACACACACACACACACACACACACACCTCCGGCCCTGCACACACACACACCCACACACCTCCTGCCCTGCAGACACACACACACACACCTCCTGCCCTGCAGACACACACACACACCTCCTGCCGTGCAGACACACAAACACACACCTACTGCCCTGCAGACACACAAACACACACCTACTGCCCTGCAGACACACAAACACACACCTACTGCCCTGCAGACACACAAACACACACCTCCTGCCCTGCAGACACACACACACACCCTGCCCTGCAGACACACACACACACCCTGCCCTTCACACACACACACAAACCCTGCCCTTCACACACACACACACACACTTCACACACACACACCCTGCCCTGCACACACACACACCCTGCCCTGCAGACACACACACACCTCCTGCCCTGCAGACACACACACACCTCCTGCCCTGCAGACACACACACACACACCTCCTGCCCTGCAGACACACACACACACACCTCCTGCCCTGCAGACACACACACACATACACACCTCCTGCCCTGCAGACACACACACATACACACCTCCTGCCCTGCAGACACACACACACATACACACCTCCTGCCCTGCAGACACACACACACACCTCCTGCCCTGCACACACACACACACACCTCCTGCCCTGCAGACACACACACACACCTCCTGCCCTGCAGACACACACACACACACACCTCCTGCCCTGCAGACACACACACACACACCTCCTGCCCTGCAGACACACACACACACACACCTCCTGCCCTGCAGACACACACACACATACACACCTCCTGCCCTGCAGACACACACACATACACACCTCCTGCCCTGCAGACACACACACATACACACCTCCTGCCCTGCAGACACACACACACACCTCCTGCCCTGCAGACACACACACACACACCTCCTGCCCTGCAGACACACACACACACCTCCTGCCCTGCAGACACACACACACACCTCCTGCCCTGCAGACACACACACACACCTCCTGCCCTGCAGACACACACACACCTCCTGCCCTGCAGCCACACACACACACCTCCTGCCCTGCAGACACACACACACCTCCTGCCCTGCAGACACACACACACACACACACTCCTGCCCTGCAGACACACACACACACACACTCCTGCCCTGCAGACACACACACACACACACTCCTGCCCTGCAGACACACACACACACACACCTCCTGCCCTGCAAACACACACACACACACACTCCTGCCCTGCAGACACACACACACACTCCTGCCCTGCAGACACACACACACACACACTCCTGCCCTGCAGACACACACACACACACACTCCTGCCCTGCAGACACACACACAACTCCTGCCCTGCAGACACACACACACCTCCTGCCCTGCAGACACACACACACACACACCTCCTGCCCTGCACACACACACACACACCTGCCCTGCACACACACACACACACCTGCCCTGCACACACACCTCCTGCCCTGCACACACACACACACTCCTGCCCTGCAGACACACACACACCTCCTGCCCTGCAGACACACACACACCTCCTGCCCTGCAGACACACACACACCTCCTGCCCTGCAGACACACACACACCTCCTGCCCTGCAGACACACACACACCTCCTGCCCTGCAGACACACACACACCTCCTGCCCTGCAGACACACACACACCTCCTGCCCTGCAGACACACACACACCTCCTGCCCTGCAGACACACACACACACCTGCCCTGCAGACACACACACACACCTCCTGCCCTGCAGACACACACACACACCTTCTGCCCTGCAGACACACACACACACACACACACACCTCCTGCCCTGCAGACACACACACACACACACACCTCCTGCCCTGCAGACACACACCTCCTGCCCTGCAGACACACACCTCCTGCCCTGCAGACACACACACACACACACCTCCTGCCCTGCAGACACACACACACACCTCCTGCCCTGCAGACACACACACACACACACACACCTCCTGCCCTGCACACACACACACACACACCTCCTGCCCTGCACACACACACACACACACCTCCTGCCCTGCAGACACACACACACACACACCTCCTGCCCTGCAGACACACACACACACACACACCTCCTGCCCTGCACACACACACACACACCTCCTGCCCTGCACACACACACACCTCCTGCCCTGCACACACACACACACACACCTCCTGCCCTGCACACACACACACACCTCCTGCCCTGCAGACACACACACACACACCTCCTGCCCTGCAGACACACACACACACACACCACCTGCCCTGCACACACACACACACACACACACCTCCTGCCCTGCAGACACACACACACACACCTCCTGCCCTGCACACACACACACACACACCTCCTGCCCTGCACACACACACACACACACGCACCTCCTGCCCTGCACACACACACACCTCCTGCCCTGCACACACACACACACACACCTCCTGCCCTGCACACACACACACCTCCTGCCCTGCACACACACACACCTCCTGCCCTGCACACACACACACCTCCTGCCCTGCACACACACACACACACACACACACACCTCCTGCCCTGCACACACACACACACACCTCCTGCCCTGCACACACACACACACACACACACACCTCCTGCCCTGCACACACACACACACCTCCTGCCCTGCACACACACACACACACACACACACACACCTCCTGCCCTGCACACACACCTCGTTCCCTGCACACACACACACACACCTCCTGCCCTGCACACACACACACACACACACCTCCTGCCCTGCAGACACACGCACACACCTCCTGCCCTGCACACACACACACACACCTCCTGCCCTGCACACACACACACACACACACCTCCTGCCCTGCACACACACACACACACCTCCTGCCCTGCACACACACACACCTCCTGCCCTGCACACACACACACACACCTCCTGCCCTGCACACACACACACACCTCCTGCCCTGCACACACACACACACACCTCCTGCCCTGCACACACACACACACACCTCCTGCCCTGCACACACACACACACCTCCTGCCCTGCACACACACACACACACCTCCTGCCCTGCACACACACACACACACCTCCTGCCCTGCACACACACACACACACACCTCCTGCCCTGCACACACACACACCTCCTGCCCTGCACACACACACACACACACACCTCCTGCCCTGCACACACACACCTCCTGCCCTGCACACACACACCTCCTGCCCTGCACACACACACCTCCTGCCCTGCACACACACACACACCTCCTGCCCTGCACACACACACACCTCCTGCCCTGCACACACACACACACACCTCCTGCCCTGCACACACACACACACACACACCTCCTGCCCTGCAGACACACGCACACACCTCCTGCCCTGCACACACACACACACACCTCCTGCCCTGCACACACACACACACACACACCTCCTGCCCTGCACACACACACACACACCTCCTGCCCTGCACACACACACACCTCCTGCCCTGCACACACACACACACACCTCCTGCCCTGCACACACACACACACCTCCTGCCCTGCACACACACACACACCTCCTGCCCTGCACACACACACACACACCTCCTGCCCTGCACACACACACACACACCTCCTGCCCTGCACACACACACACACCTCCTGCCCTGCACACACACACACACACCTCCTGCCCTGCACACACACACACACACCTCCTGCCCTGCACACACACACACACACACCTCCTGCCCTGCACACACACACACCTCCTGCCCTGCACACACACACACACACACACCTCCTGCCCTGCACACACACACCTCCTGCCCTGCACACACACACCTCCTGCCCTGCACACACACACACACCTCCTGCCCTGCACACACACACACCTCCTGCCCTGCACACACACACACACACCTCCTGCCCTGCACACACACACACACCTCCTGCCCTGCACACACACACACACACCTCCTGCCCTGCACACACACACACACACCTCCTGCCCTGCACACACACACACACCTCCTGCCCTGCACACACACACACACACCTCCTGCCCTGCACACACACACACACACCTCCTGCCCTGCACACACACACACACACACCTCCTGCCCTGCACACACACACACCTCCTGCCCTGCACACACACACACACACACACCTCCTGCCCTGCACACACACACCTCCTGCCCTGCACACACACACCTCCTGCCCTGCACACACACACACACCTCCTGCCCTGCACACACACACACCTCGTTCCCTGCACACACACACACACACCTCCTGCCCTGCACACACACACACACACACACCTCCTGCCCTGCAGACACACGCACACACCTCCTGCCCTGCACACACACACACACACCTCCTGCCCTGCACACACACACACACACACACCTCCTGCCCTGCACACACACACACACACCTCCTGCCCTGCACACACACACACCTCCTGCCCTGCACACACACACACACACCTCCTGCCCTGCACACACACACACACCTCCTGCCCTGCACACACACACACACACCTCCTGCCCTGCACACACACACACACACCTCCTGCCCTGCACACACACACACACCTCCTGCCCTGCACACACACACACACACCTCCTGCCCTGCACACACACACACACACCTCCTGCCCTGCACACACACACACACACACCTCCTGCCCTGCACACACACACACCTCCTGCCCTGCACACACACACACACACACACCTCCTGCCCTGCACACACACACCTCCTGCCCTGCACACACACACCTCCTGCCCTGCACACACACACCTCCTGCCCTGCACACACACACACACCTCCTGCCCTGCACACACACACACCTCCTGCCCTGCACACACACACACACACACCTCCTGCCCTGCAGACACACACACACACACCTCCTGCCCTGCAGACACACACACACACACCTCCTGCCCTGCAGACACACACACACACACACACCTCCTGCCCTGCACACACACACACCTCCTGCCCTGCACACACACACACACCTCCTGCCCTGCACACACACACACACACACCTCCTGCCCTGCACACACACACACACCTCCTGCCCTGCACACACACACACACCTCCTGCCCTGCACACACACACACACACACACACCTCCTGCCCTGCACACACACACACACACCTCCTGCCCTGCACACACACACCTCCTGCCCTGCACACACACACACACACACACCTCCTGCCCTGCACACACACACACACACACCTCCTGCCCTGCACACACACGCACACACACACACACCTCCTGCCCTGCACACACACACACACCTCCTGCCCTGCACACACACACACACACACACACACCTCCTGCCCTGCACACACACACACACACCTCCTGCCCTGCACACACACACACACACACCTCCTGCCCTGCAGACACACACACACACACCTCCTGCCCTGCAGACACACACACACACACCTCCTGCCCTGCAGACACACACACACACACCCTGCCCTGCAGACACACACACACACACCCTGCCCTGCAGACACACACACACACACTCCTCCTGCCCTGCACACACACACACACACCTCCTGCCCTGCAGACACACACACACACACACACACACTCCTCCTGCCCTGCAGACACACACACACACCTCCTGCCCTGCAGACACACACACACACCTCCTGCCCTGCAGACACACACACACACACACACTCCTCCTGCCCTGCAGACACACACACACACACACACACACTCCTCCTGCCCTGCAGACACACACACACCTCCTGCCCTGCAGACACACACACACCTCCTGCCGCTGCAGACACACACACACACACCACCTTCCCTGCAGACACACACACACACACACACACACACACCTCCTGCCCTGAAGACACACACACACACCTCCTGCCCTGCAGACACACACACACACACACCTCCTGCCCTGCAGACACACACACACACCACCTTCCCTGCAGACACACACACACACACACTCCTCCTGCCCTGCAGACACACACACACACACACCTCCTGCCCTGCAGACACACACACACCACCTTCCCTGCAGACACACACACACACACACACACACACCTCCTGCCCTGCAGACACACACACACACTCCTCCTGCCCTGCAGACACACACACACACACCTCCTGCCCTGCAGAAACACACACACACACCACCTTCCCTGCAGACACACACACACACCTCCTGCCCTGCAGACACACACACACACACCTCCTGCCCTGCAGACACACACACACACACACACACCTCCTGCCCTGCAGACACACACACACACACACCTCCTGCCCTGCAGACACACACACACACCTCCTGCCCTGCAGACACACACACACACCTCCTGCCCTGCAGACACACACACACACACACCTCCTGCCCTGCAGACACACACACACACACCTCCTGCCCTGCAGACACACACACACACACCTCCTGCCCTGCAGACACACACACACACCTCCTGCGCTGCAGACACACACACACACCCTGCGCTGCAGACACACACACACACATACCTCCTGCCCTGCAGACACACACACACACACCTCCTGCCCTGCAGACACACACACACACATACCTCCTGCCCTGCAGACACACACACACACATACCTCCTGCCCTGCAGACACACACACACACACACCTCCTGCCCTGCAGACACACACACACACACACACACACCTCCTGCCCTGCAGACACACACACACACACCTCCTGCCCTGCAGACACACACACACACACACACCTCCTGCCCTGCAGACACACACACACACACCTCCTGCCCTGCAGACACACACACACAAACACACACACACCTCCTGCCCTGCAGACACACACACACAAACACACACCTCCTGCCCTGCAGACACACACACACAAACACACACCTCCTGCCCTGCACACACACACACACACCTCCTGCCCTGCAGACACACACACACACCTCCTGCCCTGCAGACACACACACACACCTCCTGCCCTGCAGACACACACACACACACACACACACCTCCTGCCCTGCAGACACACACACACACACCTCCTGCCCTGCAGACACACACACACACACACACCTCCTGCCCTGCAGACACACACACACAAACACACACCTCCTGCCCTGCACACACACACACACCTCCTGCCCTGCACACACACACACACACACCTCCTGCCCTGCACACACACACACACCTCCTGCCCTGCACACACACACACACACACACCTCCTGCCCTGCACACACACACACACACCTCCTGCCCTGCACACACACACCTCCTGCCCTGCACACACACACACACACACACCTCCTGCCCTGCACACACACACACACACCTCCTGCCCTGCACACACACGCACACACACACACACCTCCTGCCCTGCACACACACACACACCTCCTGCCCTGCACACACACACACACCTCCTGCCCTGCACACACACACACACACACACCTCCTGCCCTGCACACACACACACACACCTCCTGCCCTGCACACACACACACACACACCTCCTGCCCTGCACACACACACACACACACACACACACACCTCCTGCCCTGCACACACACACACACACCTCCTGCCCTGCACACACACACACACACACCTCCTGCCCTGCACACACACACACACACACACCTCCTGCCCTGCACACACACACCTCCTGCCCTGCACACACACACACACACACACACACCTCCTGCCCTGCACACACACACACACACACACACACCTCCTGCCCTGCACACACACACCTCCTGCCCTGCACACACACACCTCCTGCCCTGCACACACACACACACCTCCTGCCCTGCGCACACACACACACCTCCTGCCCTGCGCACACACACACACCTCCTGCCCTGCGCACACACACACACCTCCTGCCCTGCACACACACACACACCTCCTGCCCTGCACACACACACACACCTCCTGCCCTGCACACACACACACACCTCCTGCCCTGCACACACACACACACCTCCTGCCCTGCACACACACACACACCTCCTGCCCTGCACACACACACACACCTCCTGCCCTGCACACACACACACACACCTCCTGCCCTGCAGACACACACACACACACCTCCTGCCCTGCAGACACACACACACACCTCCTGCCCTGCACACACACACACCTCCTGCCCTGCACACACACACACACACACCTCCTGCCCTGCACACACACACACACACACACCTCCTGCCCTGCACACACACAACTCCTGCCCTGCACACACACACACACACCTCCTGCCCTGCACACACACACACACACCTCCTGCCCTGCACACACACACAGACACACACACCTCCTGCCCTGCACACACACACACACACACACCTCCTGCCCTGCAGACACACACACACACACACCTCCTGCCCTGCACACACACACACACACACACACACACACACCTCCTGCCCTGCACACACACACACACACACCTCCTGCCCTGCAGACACACACACACACACACCTCCTGCCCTGCAGACACACACACACACACACCTCCTGCCCTGCAGACACACACACACACACCTCCTGCCCTGCAGACACACACACACACACACCTCCTGCCCTGCAGACACACACACACCTCCTGTCCTGCAGACACACACACACACACACCTCCTGTCCTGCAGACACACACACCCCTCCCGCCCTGCAGACACACACACACCTCCTGCCCTGCACACACACACACCTCCTGCCCTGCACACACACACACACACACCTCCTGCCCTGCACACACACACACACACACACCTCCTGCCCTGCACACACACACACACACACCTCCTGCCCTGCAGACACACACACACACACACACACCTCCTGCCCTGCACACACACACACCTCCTGCCCTGCACACACACACACACACCTCCTGCCCTGCACACACACACACACACCTCCTGCCCTGCACACACACACACTCCTCCTGCCCTGCAGACACACACACACACACACACACACCTCCTGCCCTGCAGACACACACACACCTCCTACCCTGCAGACACACACACACACACACCTCCTGCCCTGCAGACAGACACACACACACACACACCTCCTGCCCTGCAGACACACACACACCTCCTACCCTGCAGACACACACACACACACACCTCCTACCCTGCAGACACACACACACACACACCTCCTGCCCTGCAGACACACACACACACACCTCCTGCCCTGCAGACACACACACACACACCTCCTGCCCTGCAGACACACACACACACACACCTCCTGCCCTGCAGACACACACACACACACACACACCTCCTGCCCTGCAGACACACACACACACACACACCTCCTGCCCTGCAGACACACACACACACACCTCCTGCCCTGCAGACACACACACACACACACACACACACACACACCTCCTGCCCTGCAGACACACACACACACCTCCTGCCCTGCAGACACACACACACACACACACACCTCCTGCCCTGCAGACACACACACACATACCTCCTGCCCTGCAGACACACACACACACACACACACACCTCCTGCCCTGCAGACACACACACACACCTCCTGCCCTGCAGACACACACACACTCCTCCTGCCCTGCAGACAGACACACACACACACACACACTCCTCCTACCCTACAGACACACACACACACCTCCTACCCTGCAGACACACACACACACACATACACACACACCTCCTGCCCTGCAGACACACACACACACACACACCTCCTGCCCTGCAGACACACACACACACCTCCTGCCCTGCAGACACACACACACACTCCTCCTGCCCTGCAGACACACACACACACACACACCTCCTGCCCTGCAGACACACACACACACACCTCCTGCCCTGCAGACACACACACACCTCCTGCCCTGCAGACACACACACACCTCCTGCCCTGCAGACACACACACACACACCTCCTGCCCTGCAGACTCACACACACACCTCCTGCCCTGCAGACACACACACACACCTCCTGCCCTGCAGACACACACACACCTCCTGCCCTGAAGACACACACACACACCTCCTGCCCTGCAGACACACACACAAACCTCCTGCCCTGCAGACACACACACACACACCTCCTGCCCTGCAGACACACACACACACACACACACACCTCCTGCCCTGCAGACACACACACACACACACCTCCTGCCCTGCAGACACACACACACACCTCCTGCCCTGAAGACACACACACACTCCTCCTGCCCTGCAGACACACACACGCACACACACCTCCTGCCCTGCAGACACACACACACACACCTCCTGCCCTGCAGACACACACACACCTCCTGCCCTGCAGACACACACACACCTCCTGCCCTGCAGACACACACACACACACCTCCTGCCCTGCAGACTCACACACACACCTCCTGCCCTGCAGACACACACACACACCTCCTGCCCTGCAGACACACACACACCTCCTGCCCTGAAGACACACACACACACCTCCTGCCCTGCAGACACACACACAAACCTCCTGCCCTGCAGACACACACACACACACCTCCTGCCCTGCAGACACACACACACACACACACACACCTCCTGCCCTGCAGACACACACACACACACACCTCCTGCCCTGCAGACACACACACACACCTCCTGCCCTGAAGACACACACACACACCTCCTGCCCTGCAGACACACACACACACCTCCTGCCCTGCAGACACACACACACACACCTCCTGCCCTGCAGACACACACACACACCTCCTGCCCTGCAGACACACACACACACCTCCTGCCCTGCAGACACACACACACACACACACAGACCTCCTGCCCTGCAGACACACACACACACACACACACCTCCTGCCCTGAAGACACACACACACACCTCCTGCCCTGCAGACACACACACACACACACACACACACCTCCTGCCCTGCAGACACACACACACACACACCTCCTGCCCTGCAGACACACACACACACACCTCCTGCCCTGCAGACAAACACACACCTCCTGCCCTGCAGACGCACACACACACACACCTCCTGCCCTGCAGCCACACACACACACACCTCCTGCCCTGCACACACACACACACACCTCCTGCCCTGCAGACACACACACACACCTCCTGCCCTGCAGACACACACACACACCTCCTGCCCTGCAGACACACACACACCTCCTGCCCTGCAGACACACACACACCTCCTGCCCTGAATACACACACACACACCTCCTGCCCTGCAGACACACACACACACACACACACACACCTCCTGCCCTGCAGACACACACACACACACACCTCCTGCCCTGCAGACACACACACACACCTCCTGCCCTGCAGACACACACACACCTCCTGCCCTGCAGACACACACACACACACACACACACACACACACACCTCCTGCCCTGCAGA
Source organism: Chiloscyllium punctatum (assembly GCF_047496795.1). Lineage (NCBI taxonomy): Eukaryota > Metazoa > Chordata > Chondrichthyes > Orectolobiformes > Hemiscylliidae > Chiloscyllium > Chiloscyllium punctatum. Next base: position 25,881,924 of record NC_092760.1, on the reverse strand, counting down.
CACACACACACACACACCTCCTGCCCTGCAGACACACACACACACCTCCTGCCCTGCAGACACACACACACCTCCTGCCCTGCAGACACACACACACACACCTCCTGCCCTGCAGACACACACACACACACCTCCTGCCCTGCAGACACACACACACACACCTCCTGCCCTGCAGACACACACACACACCTCCTGCCCTGCAGACACACACACACACACACCTCCTGCCCTGCAGACACACACACACACACACACACCTCCTGCCCTGCAGACACACACACACACACACACACCTCCTGCCCTGAAGACACACACACACACCTCCTGCCCTGCAGACACACACACACACACACACCTCCTGCCCTGAAGACACACACACACACCTCCTGCCCTGCAGACACACACACACACACACACCTCCTGCCCTGCAGACGCACACACACACACACCTCCTGCCCTGCAGACACACACACACACACACACCTCCTGCCCTGCAGACACACACACACACACACCTCCTGCCCTGCAGACACACACACACACACCTCCTGCCCTGCAGACACACACTCACCTCCTGCCCTGCAGACGCACACACACACACACCTCCTGCCCTGCAGCCACACACACACACCTCCTGCCCTGCACACACACACACACACACCTCCTGCCCTGCACACACACACACACACCTCCTGCCCTGCACACACACACACACACCTCCTGCCCTGCACACACACACACACACCTCCTGCCCTGCACACACACACACACACCTCCTGCCCTGCACACACACACACCTCCTGCCCTGCACACACGCACACACACCTCCTGCCCTGCACACACGCACACACACCTCCTGCCCTGCAGACACAGACGCACACACACGCACACACACCTCCTGCCCTGCACACACACACACTCCTCCTGCCCTGCAGACACACACACACACCTCCTGCCCTGCAGACACACACACACACACACACCTCCTGCCCTGCAGACACACACACACACCTCCTGCCCTGCAGACACACAGACACACACACACACACCTCCTGCCCTGCACACACACCTCCTGCCCTGCACACACACACACCTCCTGCCCTGCACACACACACGCACGCACCTCCTGCCCTGCACACACACACACACACCTCCTGCCCTGCACACACACACACACACACACACCACCTGCCCTGCACACACACACACACACACACCTCCTGCCCTGCACACACACACACACACCTCCTGCCCTGCACACACACACACACACACCTCCTGCCCTGCACACACACACACACACACCTCCTGCCCTGCACACACACACACACCTCCTGCCCTGCACACACACACACACACCTCCTGCCCTGCACACACACACACACACCTCCTGCCCTGCACACACACACACACACCTCCTGCCCTGCACACACACACACACACCTCCTGCCCTGCACACACACACACACACCTCCTGCCCTGCACACACACACACACCTCCTGCCCTGCACACACACACACACACACACACCTCCTGCCCTGCACACACACACACACACACACACCTCCTGCCCTGCACACACACACACACACACCTCCTGCCCTGCACACACACACACACACACCTCCTGCCCTGCACACACACACACACCTCCTGCCCTGCACACACACACACACCTCCTGCCCTGCACACACACACACACACCTCCTGCCCTGCACACACACACACACCTCCTGCCCTGCGCACACACACACACACACACCTCCTGCCCTGCACACACACACACACACACCTCCTGCCCTGCGCACACACACACACACACACACACCTCCTGCCCTGCACACACACACACACACACCTCCTGCCCTGCACACACACACACACACCTCCTGCCCTGCACACACACACACACACACACCTCCTGCCCTGCACACACACACCTCCTGCCCTGCACACACACACCTCCTGCCCTGCACACACACACACACCTCCTGCCCTGCACACACACACACCTCCTGCCCTGCACACACACACACACACACCTCCTGCCCTGCACACACACACACACACACCTCCTGCCCTGCAGACACACACACACACACCTCCTGCCCTGCAGACACACACACACACACCTCCTGCCCTGCACACACACTCACCTCCTGCCCTGCACACACACACACACACACACCTCCTGCCCTGCACACACACACACACACACCTCCTGCCCTGCACACACACACACACACCTCCTGCCCTGCGCACACACACACACACACACACACCTCCTGCCCTGCACACACACACACACACACCTCCTGCCCTGCGCACACACACACACACACACACACCTCCTGCCCTGCACACACACACACACACACCTCCTGCCCTGCACACACACACACACACCTCCTGCCCTGCACACACACACACACACACCTCCTGCCCTGCACAAACACACCTCCTGCCCTGCACACACACACCTCCTGCCCTGCACACACACACACACCTCCTGCCCTGCACACACACACACCTCCTGCCCTGCACACACACACACACACACCTCCTGCCCTGCACACACACACACACACACCTCCTGCCCTGCAGACACACACACACACACCTCCTGCCCTGCAGACACACACACACACACCTCCTGCCCTGCAGACACACACACACACACCTCCTGCCCTGCACACACACTCACCTCCTGCCCTGCACACACACACACACACACACCTCCTGCCCTGCACACACACACACACACCTCCTGCCCTGCACACACACACACACCTCCTGCCCTGCACACACACACACACACCTCCTGCCCTGCAGACACACACACACACCTCCTGCCCTGCACACACACACACACACCTCCTGCCCTGCACACACACACACCTCCTGCCCTGCACACACACACACCTCCTGCCCTGCACACACACACACACACACACACCTCCTGCCCTGCACACACACACACACACCTCCTGCCCTGCAGACACACACACACACACACCTCCTGCCCTGCAGACACACACACACACACCTCCTGCCCTGCAGACACACACACACACACACCTCCTGCCCTGCACACACACACACCTCCTGCCCTGCAGACACACACACCTCCTGCCCTGCACACACACACACACACACACACCTCCTGCCCTGCACACACACACCTCCTGCCCTGCACACACACACCTCCTGCCCTGCACACACACACACACCTCCTGCCCTGCACACACACACACACCTCCTGCCCTGCACACACACACACACCTCCTGCCCTGCACACACACACACACACACACCTCCTGCCCTGCACACACACACACACACACACCTCCTGCCCTGCACACACACACACACACACCTCCTGCCCTGCACACACACACACACCTCCTGCCCTGCACACACACACACACACACCTCCTGCCCTGCACACACACACACACACACACCTCCTGCCCTGCACACACACGCACACACACACACCTCCTGCCCTGCACACACACACACACACACACCTCCTGCCCTGCACACACACACACACACACACACACCTCCTGCCCTGCACACACACACACACACCTCCTGCCCTGCACACACACACACACCTCCTGCCCTGCACACACACACACACACACACCTCCTGCCCTGCACACACACACACACACCTCCTGCCCTGCACACACACAGACACACACCTCCTGCCCTGCACACACACACACACACACACCCCTCCTGCCCTGCACACACACACACACACACCTCCTGCCCTGCACACACACACCTCCTGCCCTGCACACACACACCTCCTGCCCTGCACACACACACACACACCTCCTGCCCTGCACACACACACACACCTCCTGCCCTGCACACACACACACACACACCTCCTGCCCTGCACACACACACACACCTCCTGCCCTGCAGACACACACACACACACCTCCTGCCCTGCAGACACACACACACACACCTCCTGCCCTGCAGACACACACACACACACACACCTCCTGCCCTGCACACACACACACCTCCTGCCCTGCACACACACACACCTCCTGCCCTGCATACACACACACACACACACACCTCCTGCCCTGCACACACACACACACACACACACACCTCCTGCCCTGCACACACACACACACCTCCTGCCCTGCACACACACACACACCTCCTGCCCTGCACACACACACACACCTCCTGCCCTGCACACACACACACACCTCCTGCCCTGCACACACACACACACCTCCTGCCCTGCACACACACACACACACCTCCTGCCCTGCACACACACACACACACACCTCCTGCCCTGCACACACACACACACACCTCCTGCCCTGCAGACACACACACACACACACACCTCCTGCCCTGCACACACACACACACACACACACACACCTCCTGCCCTGCACACACACACACACACACACACCTCCTGCCCTGCACACACACACACACACCTCCTGCCCTGCACACACACACACACACACCTCCTGCCCTGCAGACACACACACACACCTCCTGCCCTGCAGACACACACACACACACACCTCCTGCCCTGCAGACACACACACACACACACACACCTCCTGCCCTGCAGACACACACACACACACACCTCCTGCCCTGCAGACACACACACACACACACCTCCTGCCCTGCAGACACACACACACACACACCTCCTGTCCTGCAGACACACACACACCTCCTGTCCTGCAGACACACACACACCTCCTGTCCTGCAGACACACACACCCCTCCTGTCCTGCAGACACACACACCCCTCCTGCCCTGCAGACACACACACACCTCCTGCCCTGCACACACACACACACCTCCTGCCCTGCACACACACACACACACACCTCCTGCCCTGCACACACACACACCTCCTGCCCTGCACACACACACACACACACACACACACCTCCTGCCCTGCACACACACACACTCCTCCTGCCCTGCAGACACACACACACACACACACACCTCCTGCCCTGCAGACAGACACACACACACACACACACACACACCTCCTGCCCTGCAGACACACACACACCTCCTACCCTGCAGACACACACACACACACCTCCTGCCCTGCAGACACACACACACACACCTCCTGCCCTGCAGACACACACACACACACCTCCTGCCCTGCAGACACACACACACACACCTCCTGCCCTGCAGACACACACACACACACCTCCTGCCCTGCAGACACACACACACCTCCTGCCCTGCAGACACACACACACCTCCTGCCCTGCAGACACACACACACACACCTCCTGCCCTGCAGACACACACACACCTCCTGCCCTGCAGACACACACACACCTCCTGCCCTGCAGACACACACACACCTCCTGCCCTGCAGACACACACACACACACACCTCCTGCCCTGCAGACACACACACACACCACCTGCCCTGCAGACACACACACACACCTCCTGCCCTGCAGACACACACACACACCTCCTGCCCTGCAGACACACACACCTCCTGCCCTGCAGACACACACACACACACACCTCCTGCCCTGCAGACACACACACACACACCTCCTGCCCTGCAGACACACACACACACACACCTCCTGCCCTGCAGACACACACACACACACACCTCCTGCCCTGCAGACACACACACACACACCTCCTGCCCTGCAGACACACACACACACCTCCTGCCCTGCAGACACACACACACACACACACACCTCCTGCCCTGCAGACACACACACACACACACCTCCTGCCCTGCAGACACACACACACTCCTCCTGCCCTGCAGACAGACACACACACACACACACTCCTCCTACCCTACAGACACACACACACTCCTCCTGCCCTGCAGACAGACACACACACACACACACTCCTCCTACCCTACAGACACACACACACACCTCCTACCCTGCAGACACACACACACACACATACACACACACCTCCTGCCCTGCAGACACACACACACACACACACACCTCCTGCCCTGCAGACACACACACACACACACACCTCCTGCCCTGCAGACACACACACACACTCCTCCTGCCCTGCAGACACACACACACACACACCTCCTGCCCTGCAGACACACACACACACACACACACCTCCTGCCCTGCAGACACACACACACACACACACCTCCTGCCCTGCAGACACACACACACACACCTCCTGCCCTGCAGACACACACACACACACACACACACACACACACCTCCTGCCCTGCAGACACACACACACACCTCCTGCCCTGCAGACACACACACACACACACACACCTCCTGCCCTGCAGACACACACACACATACCTCCTGCCCTGCAGACACACACACACACACACACACACCTCCTGCCCTGCAGACACACACACACACTCCTCCTGCCCTGCAGACACACACACACACACACACCTCCTGCCCTGCAGACACACACACACACACCTCCTGCCCTGCAGACACACACACACCTCCTGCCCTGCAGACACACACACACCTCCTGCCCTGCAGACACACACACACACACCTCCTGCCCTGCAGACTCACACACACACCTCCTGCCCTGCAGACACACACACACACCTCCTGCCCTGCAGACACACACACACCTCCTGCCCTGAAGACACACACACACACCTCCTGCCCTGCAGACACACACACAAACCTCCTGCCCTGCAGACACACACACACACACCTCCTGCCCTGCAGACACACACACACACACACACACACCTCCTGCCCTGCAGACACACACACACACACACCTCCTGCCCTGCAGACACACACACACACCTCCTGCCCTGAAGACACACACACACTCCTCCTGCCCTGCAGACACACACACGCACACACACCTCCTGCCCTGCAGACACACACACACACACCTCCTGCCCTGCAGACACACACACACCTCCTGCCCTGCAGACACACACACACCTCCTGCCCTGCAGACACACACACACACACCTCCTGCCCTGCAGACTCACACACACACCTCCTGCCCTGCAGACACACACACACACCTCCTGCCCTGCAGACACACACACACCTCCTGCCCTGAAGACACACACACACACCTCCTGCCCTGCAGACACACACACAAACCTCCTGCCCTGCAGACACACACACACACACCTCCTGCCCTGCAGACACACACACACACACACACACACCTCCTGCCCTGCAGACACACACACACACACACCTCCTGCCCTGCAGACACACACACACACCTCCTGCCCTGAAGACACACACACACACCTCCTGCCCTGCAGACACACACACACACCTCCTGCCCTGCAGACACACACACACACACCTCCTGCCCTGCAGACACACACACACACCTCCTGCCCTGCAGACACACACACACACCTCCTGCCCTGCAGACACACACACACACACACACAGACCTCCTGCCCTGCAGACACACACACACACACACACACCTCCTGCCCTGAAGACACACACACACACCTCCTGCCCTGCAGACACACACACACACACACACACACACCTCCTGCCCTGCAGACACACACACACACACACCTCCTGCCCTGCAGACACACACACACACACCTCCTGCCCTGCAGACAAACACACACCTCCTGCCCTGCAGACGCACACACACACACACCTCCTGCCCTGCAGCCACACACACACACACCTCCTGCCCTGCACACACACACACACACCTCCTGCCCTGCAGACACACACACACACCTCCTGCCCTGCAGACACACACACACACCTCCTGCCCTGCAGACACACACACACCTCCTGCCCTGCAGACACACACACACCTCCTGCCCTGAATACACACACACACACCTCCTGCCCTGCAGACACACACACACACACACACACACACCTCCTGCCCTGCAGACACACACACACACACACCTCCTGCCCTGCAGACACACACACACACCTCCTGCCCTGCAGACACACACACACCTCCTGCCCTGCAGACACACACACACACACACACACACACACACACACCTCCTGCCCTGCAGACACACACACACACACACCTCCTGCCCTGCAGACACACACACACACCTCCTGCCCTGCAGACACACACACACCTCCTGCCCTGCAGACACACACACACACACCTCCTGCCCTGCAGACACACACACACACACCTCCTGCCCTGCAGACACACACACACACACCTCCTGCCCTGCAGACACACACACACACCTCCTGCCCTGCAGACACACACACACACACACCTCCTGCCCTGCAGACACACACACACACACACACACCTCCTGCCCTGCAGACACACACACACACACACACACCTCCTGCCCTGAAGACACACACACACACCTCCTGCCCTGCAGACACACACACACACACACACCTCCTGCCCTGAAGACACACACACACACCTCCTGCCCTGCAGACACACACACACACACACACCTCCTGCCCTGCAGACGCACACACACACACACCTCCTGCCCTGCAGACACACACACACACACACACCTCCTGCCCTGCAGACACACACACACACACACCTCCTGCCCTGCAGACACACACACACACACCTCCTGCCCTGCAGACACACACTCACCTCCTGCCCTGCAGACGCACACACACACACACCTCCTGCCCTGCAGCCACACACACACACCTCCTGCCCTGCACACACACACACACACACCTCCTGCCCTGCACACACACACACACACCTCCTGCCCTGCACACACACACACACACCTCCTGCCCTGCACACACACACACACACCTCCTGCCCTGCACACACACACACACACCTCCTGCCCTGCACACACACACACCTCCTGCCCTGCACACACGCACACACACCTCCTGCCCTGCACACACGCACACACACCTCCTGCCCTGCAGACACAGACGCACACACACGCACACACACCTCCTGCCCTGCACACACACACACTCCTCCTGCCCTGCAGACACACACACACACCTCCTGCCCTGCAGACACACACACACACACACACCTCCTGCCCTGCAGACACACACACACACCTCCTGCCCTGCAGACACACAGACACACACACACACACCTCCTGCCCTGCACACACACCTCCTGCCCTGCACACACACACACCTCCTGCCCTGCACACACACACGCACGCACCTCCTGCCCTGCACACACACACACACACCTCCTGCCCTGCACACACACACACACACACACACCACCTGCCCTGCACACACACACACACACACACCTCCTGCCCTGCACACACACACACACACCTCCTGCCCTGCACACACACACACACACACCTCCTGCCCTGCACACACACACACACACACCTCCTGCCCTGCACACACACACACACCTCCTGCCCTGCACACACACACACACACCTCCTGCCCTGCACACACACACACACACCTCCTGCCCTGCACACACACACACACACCTCCTGCCCTGCACACACACACACACACCTCCTGCCCTGCACACACACACACACACCTCCTGCCCTGCACACACACACACACCTCCTGCCCTGCACACACACACACACCTCCTGCCCTGCACACACACACACACACACACACCTCCTGCCCTGCACACACACACACACACACACCTCCTGCCCTGCACACACACACACACCTCCTGCCCTGCACACACACACACACCTCCTGCCCTGCACACACACACACACACACACACCTCCTGCCCTGCACACACACACACACACACACCTCCTGCCCTGCACACACACACACACCTCCTGCCCTGCACACACACACACACCTCCTGCCCTGCACACACACACACACCTCCTGCCCTGCACACACACACACACACCTCCTGCCCTGCACACACACACACACCTCCTGCCCTGCGCACACACACACACACACACCTCCTGCCCTGCACACACACACACACACACCTCCTGCCCTGCGCACACACACACACACACACACACCTCCTGCCCTGCACACACACACACACACACCTCCTGCCCTGCACACACACACACACACCTCCTGCCCTGCACACACACACACACACACACCTCCTGCCCTGCACACACACACCTCCTGCCCTGCACACACACACCTCCTGCCCTGCACACACACACACACCTCCTGCCCTGCACACACACACACCTCCTGCCCTGCACACACACACACACACACCTCCTGCCCTGCACACACACACACACACACCTCCTGCCCTGCAGACACACACACACACACCTCCTGCCCTGCAGACACACACACACACACCTCCTGCCCTGCACACACACTCACCTCCTGCCCTGCACACACACACACACACACACCTCCTGCCCTGCACACACACACACACACACCTCCTGCCCTGCACACACACACACACACCTCCTGCCCTGCGCACACACACACACACACACACACCTCCTGCCCTGCACACACACACACACACACCTCCTGCCCTGCGCACACACACACACACACACACACCTCCTGCCCTGCACACACACACACACACACCTCCTGCCCTGCACACACACACACACACCTCCTGCCCTGCACACACACACACACACACCTCCTGCCCTGCACAAACACACCTCCTGCCCTGCACACACACACCTCCTGCCCTGCACACACACACACACCTCCTGCCCTGCACACACACACACCTCCTGCCCTGCACACACACACACACACACCTCCTGCCCTGCACACACACACACACACACCTCCTGCCCTGCAGACACACACACACACACCTCCTGCCCTGCAGACACACACACACACACCTCCTGCCCTGCAGACACACACACACACACCTCCTGCCCTGCACACACACTCACCTCCTGCCCTGCACACACACACACACACACACCTCCTGCCCTGCACACACACACACACACCTCCTGCCCTGCACACACACACACACCTCCTGCCCTGCACACACACACACACACCTCCTGCCCTGCAGACACACACACACACCTCCTGCCCTGCACACACACACACACACCTCCTGCCCTGCACACACACACACCTCCTGCCCTGCACACACACACACCTCCTGCCCTGCACACACACACACACACACACACCTCCTGCCCTGCACACACACACACACACCTCCTGCCCTGCAGACACACACACACACACACCTCCTGCCCTGCAGACACACACACACACACCTCCTGCCCTGCAGACACACACACACACACACCTCCTGCCCTGCACACACACACACCTCCTGCCCTGCAGACACACACACCTCCTGCCCTGCACACACACACACACACACACACCTCCTGCCCTGCACACACACACCTCCTGCCCTGCACACACACACCTCCTGCCCTGCACACACACACACACCTCCTGCCCTGCACACACACACACACCTCCTGCCCTGCACACACACACACACCTCCTGCCCTGCACACACACACACACACACACCTCCTGCCCTGCACACACACACACACACACACCTCCTGCCCTGCACACACACACACACACACCTCCTGCCCTGCACACACACACACACCTCCTGCCCTGCACACACACACACACACACCTCCTGCCCTGCACACACACACACACACACACCTCCTGCCCTGCACACACACGCACACACACACACCTCCTGCCCTGCACACACACACACACACACACCTCCTGCCCTGCACACACACACACACACACACACACCTCCTGCCCTGCACACACACACACACACCTCCTGCCCTGCACACACACACACACCTCCTGCCCTGCACACACACACACACACACACCTCCTGCCCTGCACACACACACACACACCTCCTGCCCTGCACACACACAGACACACACCTCCTGCCCTGCACACACACACACACACACACCCCTCCTGCCCTGCACACACACACACACACACCTCCTGCCCTGCACACACACACCTCCTGCCCTGCACACACACACCTCCTGCCCTGCACACACACACACACACCTCCTGCCCTGCACACACACACACACCTCCTGCCCTGCACACACACACACACACACCTCCTGCCCTGCACACACACACACACCTCCTGCCCTGCAGACACACACACACACACCTCCTGCCCTGCAGACACACACACACACACCTCCTGCCCTGCAGACACACACACACACACACACCTCCTGCCCTGCACACACACACACCTCCTGCCCTGCACACACACACACCTCCTGCCCTGCATACACACACACACACACACACCTCCTGCCCTGCACACACACACACACACACACACACCTCCTGCCCTGCACACACACACACACCTCCTGCCCTGCACACACACACACACCTCCTGCCCTGCACACACACACACACCTCCTGCCCTGCACACACACACACACCTCCTGCCCTGCACACACACACACACCTCCTGCCCTGCACACACACACACACCTCCTGCCCTGCACACACACACACACACCTCCTGCCCTGCACACACACACACACACACACCTCCTGCCCTGCACACACACACACACACCTCCTGCCCTGCAGACACACACACACACACACACCTCCTGCCCTGCACACACACACACACACACACACCTCCTGCCCTGCACACACACACACACACACACACCTCCTGCCCTGCACACACACACACACACACACACCTCCTGCCCTGCACACACACACACACACACACACCTCCTGCCCTGCACACACACACACACACCTCCTGCCCTGCACACACACACACACACACCTCCTGCCCTGCAGACACACACACACACCTCCTGCCCTGCAGACACACACACACACACACCTCCTGCCCTGCAGACACACACACACACACACACACCTCCTGCCCTGCAGACACACACACACACACACACACCTCCTGCCCTGCAGACACACACACACACACACCTCCTGCCCTGCAGACACACACACACACACACCTCCTGCCCTGCAGACACACACACACACACACCTCCTGTCCTGCAGACACACACACACCTCCTGTCCTGCAGACACACACACACCTCCTGTCCTGCAGACACACACACCCCTCCTGTCCTGCAGACACACACACCCCTCCTGCCCTGCAGACACACACACACCTCCTGCCCTGCACACACACACACACCTCCTGCCCTGCACACACACACACACACACCTCCTGCCCTGCACACACACACACCTCCTGCCCTGCACACACACACACACACACACACACACCTCCTGCCCTGCACACACACACACTCCTCCTGCCCTGCAGACACACACACACACACACACACCTCCTGCCCTGCAGACAGACACACACACACACACACACACACACCTCCTGCCCTGCAGACACACACACACCTCCTACCCTGCAGACACACACACACACACCTCCTGCCCTGCAGACACACACACACACACCTCCTGCCCTGCAGACACACACACACACACCTCCTGCCCTGCAGACACACACACACACACCTCCTGCCCTGCAGACACACACACACACACCTCCTGCCCTGCAGACACACACACACCTCCTGCCCTGCAGACACACACACACCTCCTGCCCTGCAGACACACACACACACACCTCCTGCCCTGCAGACACACACACACCTCCTGCCCTGCAGACACACACACACCTCCTGCCCTGCAGACACACACACACCTCCTGCCCTGCAGACACACACACACCTCCTGCCCTGCAGACACACACACACACACACCTCCTGCCCTGCAGACACACACACACACCACCTGCCCTGCAGACACACACACACACCTCCTGCCCTGCAGACACACACACACACCTCCTGCCCTGCAGACACACACACCTCCTGCCCTGCAGACACACACACACACACACCTCCTGCCCTGCAGACACACACACACACACCTCCTGCCCTGCAGACACACACACACACACACCTCCTGCCCTGCAGACACACACACACACACACCTCCTGCCCTGCAGACACACACACACACACCTCCTGCCCTGCAGACACACACACACACCTCCTGCCCTGCAGACACACACACACACACACACACCTCCTGCCCTGCAGACACACACACACACACACCTCCTGCCCTGCAGACACACACACACTCCTCCTGCCCTGCAGACAGACACACACACACACACACTCCTCCTACCCTACAGACACACACACACTCCTCCTGCCCTGCAGACAGACACACACACACACACACTCCTCCTACCCTACAGACACACACACACACCTCCTACCCTGCAGACACACACACACACACATACACACACACCTCCTGCCCTGCAGACACACACACACACACACCTCCTGCCCTGCACACACACACACACCTCCTGCCCTGCACACACACACACACACACCTCCTGCCCTGCACACACACACACACACACCTCCTGCCCTGCAGACACACACACACACACCTCCTGCCCTGCAGACACACACACACACACACCTCCTGCCCTGCACACACACACACCTCCTGCCCTGCACACACACACACCTCCTGCCCTGCATACACACACACACACACACCTCCTGCCCTGCACACACACACACACACACACCTCCTGCCCTGCACACACACACACACCTCCTGCCCTGCACACACACACACACCTCCTGCCCTGCACACACACACACACCTCCTGCCCTGCACACACACACACACCTCCTGCCCTGCACACACACACACACACACACACCTCCTGCCCTGCACACACACACACACACACACACCTCCTGCCCTGCAGACACACACACACACACCTCCTGCCCTGCACACACACACACACACACACACACCTCCTGCCCTGCACACACACACACACACACACACCTCCTGCCCTGCACACACACACACACACACACCTCCAGCCCTGCAGACACACACACACACACCTCCTGCCCTGCAGACACACACACACACACACCTCCTGTCCTGCAGTCACACACACACCTCCTGTCCTGCAGACACACACACCCCTCCTGCCCTGCAGACACACACACACCTCCTGCCCTGCACACACACACACACCTCCTGCCCTGCACACACACACACACACACCTCCTGCCCTGCACACACACACACCTCCTGCCCTGCACACACACACACACACACACACCTCCTGCCCTGCACACACACACACTCCTCCTGCCCTGCAGACACACACACACACACACCTCCTGCCCTGCAGACAGACACACACACACACACACACCTCCTGCCCTGCAGACACACACACACCTCCTACCCTGCAGACACACACACACACACCTCCTGCCCTGCAGACACACACACACACACCTCCTGCCCTGCAGACACACACACACACACCTCCTGCCCTGCAGACACACACACACCTCCTGCCCTGCAGACACACACACACCTCCTGCCCTGCAGACACACACACACACACCTCCTGCCCTGCAGACACACACACACCTCCTGCCCTGCAGACACACACACACACACACCTCCTGCCCTGCAGACACACACACACACCACCTGCCCTGCAGACACACACACACACCTCCTGCCCTGCAGACACACACACACACACACACACCTCCTGCCCTGCAGACACACACACCTCCTGCCCTGCAGACACACACACACACACACCTCCTGCCCTGCAGACACACACACACACACCTCCTGCCCTGCAGACACACACACACACACCTCCTGCCCTGCAGACACACACACACACACACACACACACCTCCTGCCCTGCAGACACACACACACACACACCTCCTGCCCTGCAGACACACACACACACCTCCTGCCCTGCAGACACACACACACACCTCCTGCCCTGCAGACACACACACACACACACACACCTCCTGCCCTGCAGACACACACAGACACACACCTCCTGCCCTGCAGACACACACACACTCCTCCTGCCCTGCAGACAGACACACACACACACACACACACACACACTCCTCCTACCCTACAGACACACACACACACCTCCTACCCTGCAGACACACACACACACACATACACACACACCTCCTGCCCTGCAGACACACACACACACACACCTCCTGCCCTGCAGACACACACACACACTCCTCCTGCCCTGCAGACACACACAGACACCTCCTGCCCTGCAGACACACACACACACACACCTCCTGCCCTGCAGACACACACACACCTCCTGCCCTGCAGACACACACACACCTCCTGCCCTGCAGACACACACACACCTCCTGCCCTGCAGACACACACACACACACACCTCCTGCCCTGCAGACACACACACACACCTCCTGCCCTGCAGACACACACACACACCTCCTGCCCTGCAGACACACACACACACACCTCCTGCCCTGCAGACACACACACACACACACACCCCCTGCCCTGCAAACACACACACCCCCTGCCCTGCAAACACACACACACACACACACCTCCTGCCCTGCAGACACACACACACACACCTCCTGCCCTGCAGACAAACACACACCTCCTGCCCTGCAGACGCACACACACACACACCTCCTGCCCTGCAGCCACACACACACACACCTCCTGCCCTGCACACACACACACACCTCCTGCCCTGCAGACACACACACACACCTCCTGCCCTGCAGACACACACACACACCTCCTGCCCTGCAGACACACACTGACCTCCTGCCCTGCAGACACACACACACCTCCTGCCCTGAATACACACACACACACCTCCTGCCCTGCAGACACACACACACACACACACACACACACCTCCTGCCCTGCAGACACACACACACACACACACCTCCTGCCCTGCAGACACACACACACACCTCCTGCCCTACAGACACACACACACCTCCTGCCCTGAAGACACACACACACACCTCCTGCCCTGCAGACACACACACACACCTCCTGCCCTGCAGACACACACACACACACCTCCTGCCCTGCAGACACACACACACACACACCTCCTGCCCTGCAGACAGACACACACACACACACACACCTCCTGCCCTGCAGACACACACACACCTCCTACCCTGCAGACACACACACACACACACCTCCTGCCCTGCAGACACACACACACACACCTCCTGCCCTGCAGACACACACACACACACCTCCTGCCCTGCAGACACACACACACCTCCTGCCCTGCAGACACACACACACCTCCTGCCCTGCAGACACACACACACACACCTCCTGCCCTGCAGACACACACACACCTCCTGCCCTGCAGACACACACACACCTCCTGCCCTGCAGACACACACACACACACACCTCCTGCCCTGCAGACACACACACACACCACCTGCCCTGCAGACACACACACACACCTCCTGCCCTGCAGACACACACACACACACACACACCTCCTGCCCTGCAGACACACACACCTCCTGCCCTGCAGACACACACACACACACACCTCCTGCCCTGCAGACACACACACACACACCTCCTGCCCTGCAGACACACACACACACACCTCCTGCCCTGCAGACACACACACACACACACACACACACACCTCCTGCCCTGCAGACACACACACACACACACCTCCTGCCCTGCAGACACACACACACACCTCCTGCCCTGCAGACACACACACACACCTCCTGCCCTGCAGACACACACACACACACACACACCTCCTGCCCTGCAGACACACACAGACACACACCTCCTGCCCTGCAGACACACACACACTCCTCCTGCCCTGCAGACAGACACACACACACACACACACACACACACTCCTCCTACCCTACAGACACACACACACACCTCCTACCCTGCAGACACACACACACACACATACACACACACCTCCTGCCCTGCAGACACACACACACACACACCTCCTGCCCTGCAGACACACACACACACTCCTCCTGCCCTGCAGACACACACAGACACCTCCTGCCCTGCAGACACACACACACACACACCTCCTGCCCTGCAGACACACACACACCTCCTGCCCTGCAGACACACACACACCTCCTGCCCTGCAGACACACACACACCTCCTGCCCTGCAGACACACACACACACACACCTCCTGCCCTGCAGACACACACACACACCTCCTGCCCTGCAGACACACACACACACCTCCTGCCCTGCAGACACACACACACACCTCCTGCCCTGCAGACACACACACACACACCTCCTGCCCTGCAGACACACACACACACACACACCCCCTGCCCTGCAAACACACACACCCCCTGCCCTGCAAACACACACACACACACACACCTCCTGCCCTGCAGACACACACACACACACCTCCTGCCCTGCAGACAAACACACACCTCCTGCCCTGCAGACGCACACACACACACACCTCCTGCCCTGCAGCCACACACACACACACCTCCTGCCCTGCACACACACACACACCTCCTGCCCTGCAGACACACACACACACCTCCTGCCCTGCAGACACACACACACACCTCCTGCCCTGCAGACACACACTGACCTCCTGCCCTGCAGACACACACACACCTCCTGCCCTGAATACACACACACACACCTCCTGCCCTGCAGACACACACACACACACACACACACACACCTCCTGCCCTGCAGACACACACACACACACACACCTCCTGCCCTGCAGACACACACACACACCTCCTGCCCTACAGACACACACACACCTCCTGCCCTGAAGACACACACACACACCTCCTGCCCTGCAGACACACACACACACCTCCTGCCCTGCAGACACACACACACACACCTCCTGCCCTGCAGACACACACACACACACACCTCCTGCCCTGCAGACACACACACACACACACCTCCTGCCCTGCAGACACACACACACCTCCTGCCCTGCAGACACACACACACCTCCTGCCCTGCAGACACACACACACACACACACCTCCTGCCCTGAAGACACACACACACACCTCCTGCCCTGCAGACACACACACACACACACCTCCTGCCCTGAAGACACACACACACACCTCCTGCCCTGCAGACACACACACACACACACACCTCCTGCCCTGCAGACACACACACCTCCTGCCCTGCAGACACACACACACACACCTCCTGCCCTGCAGACGCACACACACACCTCCTGCCCTGCAGCCACACACACACACCTCCTGCCCTGCACACACACACACACACACCTCCTGCCCTGCACACACACACACCTCCTGCCCTGCACACACACACACACACACCTCCTGCCCTGCACACACACACCTCCTACCCTGCACACACACACACACCTCCTGCCCTGCACACACACACACCTCCTGCCCTGCACACACGCACACACACCTCCTGCCCTGCAGACACACACACCTCCTGCCCTGCACACACGCACACACACCTCCTGCCCTGCAGACACAGACGCACACACACGCACACACACCTCCTGCGCTGCACACACACACACACACACCTCCTGCCCTGCACACACACACACTCCTCCTGCCCTGCAGACACACACACACACACCTCCTGCCCTGCAGACACACACACACACACACACCTCCTGCCCTGCAGACACACACACACACCTCCTGCCCTGCAGACACACAGACACACACACCTCCTGCCCTGCAGACACACAGACACACCCCTCCTGCCCTGCAGACAGACACACACACCTCCTACCCTGCAGACACACACACACACTCACCTCCTGCCCTGCAGACACACACACACACCTCCTACCCTGCAGACACACACACGCACACCTCCTACCCTGCAGACACACACACACACCTCCTACCCTGCAGACACACACACACACCTCCTACCCTGCAGACACACACACACACACACACACACCTCCTGCCCTGCAGACACACACACACACACACCTCCTGCCCTGCAGACACACACACACACACACCTCCTGCCCTGCAGACACACACACACACCTCCTGCCCTGCAGACACACACACACACACACACCTCCTGCCCTGCAGACACACACACACACACACCTCCTGCCCTGCAGACACACACACACCTCCTGCCCTGCAGACACACACACACACCTCCTGCCCTGCAGACACACACACACACACACCTCCTGCCCTGCAGACACACACACACCTCCTGCCCTGCAGACACACACACACACACACACCTCCTGCCCTGCAGACACACACACACACACACACCTCCTGCCCTGCAGACACACACACACACACCTCCTGCCCTGCAGACACACACACACACCTCCTGCCCTGCAGACACACACACACACCTCCTGCCCTGCAGACACACACACACCTCCTGCCCTGCAGACGCACACACACACACACACCTCCTGCCCTGCAGCCACACACACACACCTCCTGCCCTGCACACACACACACACACACCTCCTGCCCTGCACACACACACACACACCTCCTGCCCTGCACACACACACACACACACCTCCTGCCCTGCACACACACACCTCCTACCCTGCACACACACACACACCTCCTGCCCTGCACACACACACACCTCCTGCCCTGCACACACGCACACACACATCCTGCCCTGCACACACACCTCCTGCCCTGCAGACACAGACGCACACACACGCACACACACCTCCTGCCCTGCACACACACACACACACACCTCCTGCCCTGCACACACACACACTCCTCCTGCCCTGCAGACACACACACACACCTCCTGCCCTGCAGACACACACACACACACCTCCTGCCCTGCAGACACACACACACACCTCCTGCCCTGCAGACACACAGACACACACACCTCCTGCCCTGCAGACACACAGACACACCCCTCCTGCCCTGCAGACAGACACACACACCTCCTACCCTGCAGACACACACACACACTCACCTCCTGCCCTGCAGACACACACACACACCTCCTACCCTGCAGACACACACACGCACACCTCCTACCCTGCAGACACACACACACACCTCCTACCCTGCAGACACACACACACACACACACCTCCTGCCCTGCAGACACACACACACACACACACCTCCTGCCCTGCAGACACACACACACACACACCTCCTGCCCTGCAGACACACACACACACCTCCTGCCCTGCAGACACACACACACACACACACACCTCCTGCCCTGCAGACACACACACACCTCCTGCCCTGCAGACACACACACACACACACCTCCTGCCCTGCAGACACACACACACACCTCCTGCCCTGCAGACACACACACACACACACCTCCTGCCCTGCAGACACACACACACCTCCTGCCCTGCAGACACACACACACCTCCTGCCCTGCAGACACACACACACACACACACCTCCTGCCCTGCAGACACACACACACACACACACCTCCTGCCCTGCAGACACACACACACACACCTCCTGCCCTGCAGACACACACACACACCTCCTGCCCTGCAGACACACACACACACACCTCCTGCCCTGCAGACACACACACACACCTCCTGCCCTGCAGACACACACACACACACCTCCTGCCCTGCAGACACACACACCTCCTGCCCTGCAGACACACACGCACACACCTCCTGCCCTGCAGACACACACACACACACACACCTCCTGCCCTGCAGACACACACACACACACACCTCCTGCCCTGCAGACACACACACACACACACACCTCCTGCCCTGCAGACACACACACACACACCTCCTGCCCTGCAGACACACACACACACACACACCTCCTGCCCTGCAGACACACACACACACACACACACCTCCTGCCCTGCAGACACACACACACACACACACACCTCCTGCCCTGCAGACACACACACACACACACACCTCCTGCCCTGCAGACACACACACACACACACACCTCCTGCCCTGCAGACACACACACACACACCTCCTGCCCTGCAGACACCACACACACACCTCCTGCCCTGCAGACACACACACACACCTCCTACCCTGCAGACACACACACACACCTCCTACCCTGCAGACACACACACACACACCTCCTGCCCTGAAGACACACACACACACCTCCTGCCCTGCAGGCACACACACACACACCTCCTGCCCTGCAGACACACACACACACACCTCCTGCCCTGCAGACACACACACACACACCTCCTGCCCTGCAGACACACACACACACCTCCTGCCCTGCAGACACACACACACACCTCCTGCCCTGCAGACACACACACACACCTCCTGCCCTGCAGACACACACACACACACCTCCTGCCCTGCAGACACACACACACCTCCTGCCCTGCAGACACACACACACCTCCTGCCCTGCAGACACACACACACCTCCTGCCCTGCAGACACACACACACACACACCTCCTGCCCTGCAGACACACACACACACCACCTGCCCTGCAGACACACACACACACCTCCTGCCCTGCAGACACACACACACACCTCCTGCCCTGCAGACACACACACCTCCTGCCCTGCAGACACACACACACACACACCTCCTGCCCTGCAGACACACACACACATCCTGCCCTGCAGACACACACACACACACCTCCTGCCCTGCAGACACACACACACACACACACCTCCTGCCCTGCAGACACACACACACACACCTCCTGCCCTGCAGACACACACACACACCTCCTGCCCTGCAGACACACACACACACACACACACCTCCTGCCCTGCAGACACACACACACCTCCTGCCCTGCAGACACACACACACTCCTCCTGCCCTGCAGACAGACACACACACACACACACTCCTCCTACCCTACAGACACACACACACACCTCCTACCCTGCAGACACACACACACACACATACACACACACCTCCTGCCCTGCAGACACACACACACACACACCTCCTGCCCTGCACACACACACACACCTCCTGCCCTGCACACACACACACACACACCTCCTGCCCTGCACACACACACACACACACCTCCTGCCCTGCAGACACACACACACACACCTCCTGCCCTGCAGACACACACACACACACACCTCCTGCCCTGCACACACACACACCTCCTGCCCTGCACACACACACACCTCCTGCCCTGCATACACACACACACACACACCTCCTGCCCTGCACACACACACACACACACACCTCCTGCCCTGCACACACACACACACACACACCTCCTGCCCTGCACACACACACACACCTCCTGCCCTGCACACACACACACACCTCCTGCCCTGCACACACACACACACCTCCTGCCCTGCACACACACACA
Organism: Chiloscyllium punctatum; assembly: GCF_047496795.1. Taxonomy (NCBI): domain Eukaryota; kingdom Metazoa; phylum Chordata; class Chondrichthyes; order Orectolobiformes; family Hemiscylliidae; genus Chiloscyllium; species Chiloscyllium punctatum. The sequence continues at coordinate 25,858,593 of NC_092760.1, read as the reverse complement.
CACCTCCTGCCCTGCACACACACACACACACACCTCCTGCCCTGCACACACACACACACACACACACCTCCTGCCCTGCAGACACACACACACACACACCTCCAGCCCTGCAGACACACACACACACACACCTCCTGCCCTGCAGACACACACACACACACACCTCCTGTCCTGCAGTCACACACACACCTCCTGTCCTGCAGACACACACACCCCTCCTGCCCTGCAGACACACACACACCTCCTGCCCTGCACACACACACACACCTCCTGCCCTGCACACACACACACACACACCTCCTGCCCTGCACACACACACACACCTCCTGCCCTGCACACACACACACACACACACACCTCCTGCCCTGCACACACACACACTCCTCCTGCCCTGCAGACACACACACACACACACCTCCTGCCCTGCAGACAGACACACACACACACACACACCTCCTGCCCTGCAGACACACACACACCTCCTACCCTGCAGACACACACACACACACCTCCTGCCCTGCAGACACACACACACACACCTCCTGCCCTGCAGACACACACACACACACCTCCTGCCCTGCAGACACACACACACACACCTCCTGCCCTGCAGACACACACACACACACCTCCTGCCCTGCAGACACACACACACCTCCTGCCCTGCAGACACACACACACCTCCTGCCCTGCAGACACACACACACACACCTCCTGCCCTGCAGACACACACACACCTCCTGCCCTGCAGACACACACACACCTCCTGCCCTGCAGACACACACACACACACACCTCCTGCCCTGCAGACACACACACACACCACCTGCCCTGCAGACACGCACACACACCTCCTGCCCTGCAGACACACACACACACACACACACCTCCTGCCCTGCAGACACACACACCTCCTGCCCTGCAGACACACACACACACACACCTCCTGCCCTGCAGACACACACACACACACCTCCTGCCCTGCAGACACACACACACACACCTCCTGCCCTGCAGACACACACACACACACCTCCTGCCCTGCAGACACACACACACACACACCTCCTGCCCTGCAGACACACACACACACCTCCTGCCCTGCAGACACACACACACACACACACACCTCCTGCCCTGCAGACACACACACACACACACCTCCTGCCCTGCAGACACACACACACTCCTCCTGCCCTGCAGACAGACACACACACACACACACACACACACACTCCTCCTACCCTACAGACACACACACACACCTCCTACCCTGCAGACACACACACACACACATACACACACACCTCCTGCCCTGCAGACACACACACACACACACCTCCTGCCCTGCAGACACACACACACACTCCTCCTGCCCTGCAGACACACACAGACACCTCCTGCCCTGCAGACACACACACACACACCTCCTGCCCTGCAGACACACACACACCTCCTGCCCTGCAGACACACACACACCTCCTGCCCTGCAGACACACACACACCTCCTGCCCTGCAGACACACACACACCTCCTGCCCTGCAGACACACACACACCTCCTGCCCTGCAGACACACACACACCTCCTGCCCTGCAGACACACACACACCTCCTGCCCTGCAGACACACACACACACACACCTCCTGCCCTGCAGACACACACACACACCTCCTGCCCTGCAGACACACACACACACCTCCTGCCCTGCAGACACACACACACACCTCCTGCCCTGCAGACACACACACACACCTCCTGCCCTGCAGACACACACACACACCTCCTGCCCTGCAGACACACACACACCTCCTGCCCTGCAGACACACACACACACACACACCCCCTGCCCTGCAAACACACACACACACACACACCTCCTGCCCTGCAGACACACACACACACACCTCCTGCCCTGCAGACAAACACACACCTCCTGCCCTGCAGACCCACACACACACACACCTCCTGCCCTGCAGCCACACACACACACACCTCCTGCCCTGCACACACACACACACCTCCTGCCCTGCAGACACACACACACACCTCCTGCCCTGCAGACACACACACACACCTCCTGCCCTGCAGACACACACTGACCTCCTGCCCTGCAGACACACACACACCTCCTGCCCTGAATACACACACACACACCTCCTGCCCTGCAGACACACACACACACACACACACACACACCTCCTGCCCTGCAGACACACACACACACACACACCTCCTGCCCTGCAGACACACACACACACCTCCTGCCCTACAGACACACACACACCTCCTGCCCTGAAGACACACACACACACCTCCTGCCCTGCAGACACACACACACACCTCCTGCCCTGCAGACACACACACACACACCTCCTGCCCTGCAGACACACACACACACACCTCCTGCCCTGCAGACACACACACACACACCTCCTGCCCTGCAGACACACACACACACACACCTCCTGCCCTGCAGACACACACACACACACACACCTCCTGCCCTGAAGACACACACACACACCTCCTGCCCTGCAGACACACACACACACACACCTCCTGCCCTGAAGACACACACACACACCTCCTGCCCTGCAGACACACACACACACACACACCTCCTGCCCTGCAGACACACACACCTCCTGCCCTGCAGACACACACACACACACCTCCTGCCCTGCAGACGCACACACACACACACACACCTCCTGCCCTGCAGCCACACACACACACCTCCTGCCCTGCACACACACACACACACACCTCCTGCCCTGCACACACACACACCTCCTGCCCTGCACACACACACACACACACCTCCTGCCCTGCACACACACACCTCCTACCCTGCACACACACACACACCTCCTGCCCTGCACACACACACACCTCCTGCCCTGCACACACGCACACACACCTCCTGCCCTGCAGACACACACACCTCCTGCCCTGCACACACGCACACACACCTCCTGCCCTGCAGACACAGACGCACACACACGCACACACACCTCCTGCCCTGCACACACACACACACACACCTCCTGCCCTGCACACACACACACTCCTCCTGCCCTGCAGACACACACACACACACCTCCTGCCCTGCAGACACACACACACACACACACCTCCTGCCCTGCAGACACACACACACACCTCCTGCCCTGCAGACACACAGACACACACACCTCCTGCCCTGCAGACACACAGACACACCCCTCCTGCCCTGCAGACAGACACACACACCTCCTACCCTGCAGACACACACACACACTCACCTCCTGCCCTGCAGACACACACACACACCTCCTACCCTGCAGACACACACACGCACACCTCCTACCCTGCAGACACACACACACACCTCCTACCCTGCAGACACACACACACACCTCCTACCCTGCAGACACACACACACACACACACACACCTCCTGCCCTGCAGACACACACACACACACACACCTCCTGCCCTGCAGACACACACACACACACACCTCCTGCCCTGCAGACACACACACACACCTCCTGCCCTGCAGACACACACACACACACACACCTCCTGCCCTGCAGACACACACACACACACACCTCCTGCCCTGCAGACACACACACACCTCCTGCCCTGCAGACACACACACACACCTCCTGCCCTGCAGACACACACACACACACACCTCCTGCCCTGCAGACACACACACACCTCCTGCCCTGCAGACACACACACACACACACACCTCCTGCCCTGCAGACACACACACACACACACACCTCCTGCCCTGCAGACACACACACACACACCTCCTGCCCTGCAGACACACACACACACCTCCTGCCCTGCAGACACACACACACACCTCCTGCCCTGCAGACACACACACACCTCCTGCCCTGCAGACGCACACACACACACACACCTCCTGCCCTGCAGCCACACACACACACCTCCTGCCCTGCACACACACACACACACACCTCCTGCCCTGCACACACACACACACACCTCCTGCCCTGCACACACACACACACACACCTCCTGCCCTGCACACACACACCTCCTACCCTGCACACACACACACACCTCCTGCCCTGCACACACACACACCTCCTGCCCTGCACACACGCACACACACCTCCTGCCCTGCACACACGCACACACACCTCCTGCCCTGCAGACACAGACGCACACACACGCACACACACCTCCTGCCCTGCACACACACACACACACACACCTCCTGCCCTGCACACACACACACTCCTCCTGCCCTGCAGACACACACACACACCTCCTGCCCTGCAGACACACACACACACACCTCCTGCCCTGCAGACACACACACACACCTCCTGCCCTGCAGACACACAGACACACACACCTCCTGCCCTGCAGACACACACACACACACACACACCTCCTGCCCTGCAGACACACACACACCTCCTGCCCTGCAGACACACACACACACACACCTCCTGCCCTGCAGACACACACACACACCTCCTGCCCTGCAGACACACACACACACACACCTCCTGCCCTGCAGACACACACACACACACACCTCCTGCCCTGCAGACACACACACACCTCCTGCCCTGCAGACACACACACACACACACACCTCCTGCCCTGCAGACACACACACACACACACACCTCCTGCCCTGCAGACACACACACACACACCTCCTGCCCTGCAGACACACACACACACACCTCCTGCCCTGCAGACACACACACACACCTCCTGCCCTGCAGACACACACACACACCTCCTGCCCTGCAGACACACACACACACACCTCCTGCCCTGCAGACACACACACACACCTCCTGCCCTGCAGACACACACACACACCTCCTGCCCTGCAGACACACACACACACCTCCTGCCCTGCAGACACACACACACACCTCCTGCCCTGCAGACACACACACACACACCTCCTGCCCTGCAGACACACACACCTTCTGCCCTGCAGACACACACACACACACCTCCTGCCCTGCAGACACACACACACACACACACCTCCTGCCCTGCAGACACACACACACACACACCTCCTGCCCTGCAGACACACACACACACACACACCTCCTGCCCTGCAGACACACACACACACACCTCCTGCCCTGCAGACACACACACACACACACACCTCCTGCCCTGCAGACACACACACACACACACACCTCCTGCCCTGCAGACACACACACACACACACACCTCCTGCCCTGCAGACACACACACACACACACACCTCCTGCCCTGCAGACACACACACACACACACACCTCCTGCCCTGCAGACACACACACACACCTCCTGCCCTGCAGACACACACACACACCTCCTGCCCTGCAGACACACACACACACCTCCTGCCCTGCAGACACACACACACACCTCCTACCCTGCAGACACACACACACACCTCCTACCCTGCAGACACACACACACACACCTCCTGCCCTGAAGACACACACACACACCTCCTGCCCTGCAGACACACACACACACACCTCCTGCCCTGCAGACACACACACACACACCTCCTGCCCTGCAGACACACACACACACACCTCCTGCCCTGCAGACACACACACACACCTCCTGCCCTGCAGACACACACACACACACACACCTCCTGCCCTGCAGACACACACACACACCTCCTGCCCTGCAGACACACACACACACACACCTCCTGCCCTGCAGACACACACACACACACCTCCTGCCCTGCAGACACACACACACACACCTCCTGCCCTGCAGACACACACACACACCTCCTGCCCTGCAGACACACACACACACACACACCTCCTGCCCTGCAGACACACACACACACACACACACACCTCCTGCCCTGCAGACACACACACACACACACCTCCTGCCCTGCAGACACACACACACACACACACACCTCCTGCCCTGCAGACACACACACACACACCTCCTGCCCTGCAGACACACACACACACACCTCCTGCCCTGCAGACACACACACACACACACACACTCCTGCCCTGCAGACACACACACACACACACACACCTCCTGCCCTGCAGCCACACACACACACACACTCCTGCCCTGCAGACACACACACACCTCCTGCCCTGCAGACACACACACACCTCCTGCCCTGCAGACACACACACACACACACCTCCTGCCCTGCAGACACACACACACACACCTCCTGCCCTGCAGACACACACACACACACCTCCTGCCCTGCAGACACACACACACACACCTCCTGCCCGGCAGACACACACACACACACACACACACCTCCTGCCTTGCAGACACACACACACACACACACCTCCTGCCCTGCAGACACACACACACACACCTCCTGCCCTGAAGACACACACACACACCTCCTGCCCTGCAGACACACACACACACACCTCCTGCCCTGCAGCCACACACACACACACCTCCTGCCCTGCAGCCACACACACACCTCCTGCCCTGCAGCCACACACACACACACACGTCCTGCCCTGCAGCCACACACACACACACCTCCTGCCCTGCAGACACACACACACACACCTCCTGCCCTGCAGACACACACACACACACCTCCTGCCCTGCAGCCACACACACACACACACACCTCCTGCCCTGCAGACACACACACACACACACCTCCTGGCCTGCAGACACACACACACACACACACACCTCCTGGCCTGCAGACACACACACACACACACACCTCCTGGCCTGCAGACACACACACACACACACACCTCCTGCCCTGCAGCCACACACACACCTCCTGCCCTGCAGACACACACACACACACTCCTGCCCTGCAAACACACACACACACACACACCTCCTGCCCTGCAGCCACACACACACACACACTCCTGCCCTGCAGACACACACACACACACCTCCTGTCCTGCAGACACACACACACACACACACCTCCAGTCCTGCAGACACGCACACACACACCTCCTGCCCTGCAGACACACACACACACACACACCTCCTGCCCTGCAGACACACAAACACACACCTCCTGCCCTGCAGACACACACACACACCTCCTACCCTGCAGACACACACACACACACACACACACACACACACACCTCCTGCCCTGCAGACACACACACACACACACACACACACACCTCCTGCCCTGCAGGCACACACACACACACCTCCTGCCCTGCAGGCACACACACACACACACCTCCTGCCCTGCAGGCACACACACACACACCTCCTGCCCTGCAGACACACACACACACACACACCTCCTGCCCTGCAGACACACACACACACACCTCCTGCCCTGCAGACACACACACCTCCTGCCCTGCAGACACACACACACACACCTCCTGCCCTGCAGACACACACAAACACCTCCTGCCCTGCAGACACACACAAACACACCTCCTGCCCTGCAGACACACACACACACACCTCCTGCCCTGCAGACACACACACACACACCTCCTGCCCTGCAGACACACACACACACACACACACTCCTGCCCTGCAAACACACACACACACACACCTCCTGCCCTGCAGCCACACACACACACTCCTGCCCTGCAGACACACACACACACACACTCCTGCCCTGCAGACACACACACACCTTCTGCCCTGCAGACACACACACACACACCTCCTGTCCTGCAGACACACACACACACACACACCTCCAGTTCTGCAGACATGCACACACACACCTCCTGCGCTGCAGACACACACACACACACACACCTCCTGCCCTGCAGACACACACACACACACACACACACACACACACACCTCCTACCCTGCAGACACACACACACACACACACACACACACACACCTCCTGCCCTGCAGACACACACACACACACACACACCTCCTGCCCTGCAGACACACACACGCACACACAAACACACACACACACCTCCTGCCCTGCAGACACACACACACACACACCTCCTGCCCTGCAGACACACACACACACCTCCTGCCCTGCAGGCACACACACACACCTCCTGCCCTGCTGGCACACACACACACACCTCCTGCCCTGCAGGCACACACACACACACCTCCTGCCCTGCAGGCACACACACACACACCTCCTGCCCTGCAGACACACACACACACACACACCTCCTGCCCTGCAGACACACACACACACCTCCTGCCCTGCAGACACACACACACACACCTCCTGCCCTGCAGACACACACACACACCTCCTGCCCTGCAGACACACACACACACACACACCTCCTGCCCTGCAGACACACACACACACACACACCTCCTGCCCTGCAGACACACACACACACACACACACACACCTCCTGCCCTGCAGACACACACACACACACACACACACACACCTCTTGCCCTGCAGACACACACACACACACACACACCTCCTGCCCTGCAGACACACACACACACACACACACACCTCTTGCCCTGCAGACACACACACACCTCCTGGCCTGCAGACACACACACACCTCCTGGCCTGCAGACACACACACACCTCCTGCCCTGCAGACACACACACACACACACACACCTCTTGCCCTGCAGGCACACACACACACACCTCCTGCCCTGCAGACACACACACACCTCTTGCCCTGCAGACACACACACACACACCTCCTGCCCTGCAGACACACACACACCTCCTGCCCTGCAGACACACACACACACCTCCTGCCCTGCAGACACACACACACACACACACCTCCTGCCCTGCAGACACACACACACACACACACACCTCCTGCCCTGCAGACACACACACACACACACACCTCCTGCCCTGCAGACACACACACACACACACACCTCCTGCCCTGCAGACACACACACACACACCTCCTGCCCTGCAGACACACACACAAACACACACCTCCTGCCCTGCAGACACACAAACACACACCTCCTGCCCTGCAGACACACACACACACACACCTCCTGCCCTGCAGACACACACACACACACACCTCCTGCCCTGCAGACACACACACACACACACCTCCTGCCCTGCAGACACACACACACACACACCTCCTGCCCTGCAGACACACACACACACACACACACCTCTTGCCCTGCAGGCACACACACACACACCTCCTGCCCTGCAGACACACACACACCTCTTGCCCTGCAGACACACACACACACACCTCCTGCCCTGCAGACACACACACACACACCTCCTGCCCTGCAGACACACACACACACCTCCTGCCCTGCAGACACACACACACACCTCCTGCCCTGCAGACACACACACACCTCCTGCCCTGCAGACACACACACACACACACACCTCCTGCCCTGCAGACACACACACACACACACACACCTCCTGCCCTGCAGACACACACACACACACACACACCTCCTGCCCTGCAGACACACACACACACACACACAAACACACACCTCCTGCCCTGCAGACACACAAACACACACCTCCTGCCCTGCAGACACACACACACGCACACCCCTCCTGGCCTGCAGACACACACACACCTCCTGGCCTGCAGACACACACACACACACCTCCTGCCCTGCAGACACACACACACACCTCCTGCCCTGCAGACACACACACACACACACACACACACCTCCTGCCCTGCAGACACACACACCTCCTGCCCTGCAGACACATACACACACCTCCTGCCCTGCAGACACACACACACACCTCCTGCCCTGCAGACACACACACACACCTCCTGCCCTGCAGACACACACACACACCTCCTGCCCTGCAGACACACACACACCTCCTGCCCTGCAGACACACACACACACACACACACACACCTCCTGCCCTGCAGACACACGCACACACACACACACCCTGCCCTGCAGATACACACACACACACACCTCCTCTGCCCTGCAGACACACACACACACACACACCCCTCCTGCCCTGCAGACACACACACACACACACCTCCTGCCCTGCAGACACACACACACCTCCTGCCCTGCAGACACACACACACCTCCTGCCCTGCAGACACACACACACCTCCTGCCCTGCAGACACACACACACCTCCTGCCCTGCAGACACACACACACCTCCTGCCCTGCAGACACACACACACCTCCTGCCCTGCAGACACACACACACCTCCTGCCCTGCAGACACACACACACCTCCTGCCCTGCAGACACACACACACACACCTCCTGCCCTGCAGACACACACACACACACCTCCTGCCCTGCAGACACACACACACACACACCTCCTGCCCTGCAGACACACACACACACACCTCCTGCCCTGCAGACACACACACACACACCTCCTGCCCTGCAGACACACACACACACACCTCCTGCCCTGCAGACACACACACACACACCTCCTGCCCTGCAGACACACACACACACACACACCTCCTGCCCTGCAGACACACACACACACACCTCCTGCCCTGCAGACACACACACACACACACCTCCTGCCCTGCAGACACACACACACACACCTCCTGCCCTGCAGACACACACACACACACACCTCCTGCCCTGCAGACACACACACACCTCCTGCCCTGCAGACACACACACACACACACCTCCTGCCCTGCAGACACACACACACACACACACCTCCTGCCCTGAAGACACACACACACACCTCCTGCCCTGCAGGCACACACACACACACCTCCTGCCCTGCAGACACACACACACACACACACACCTCCTGCCCTGCAGACACACACACACACACACACCTCCTGCCCTGCAGACACACACACACACACACACACCTCCTGCCCTGCAGACACACACACACACCTCCTGCCCTGCAGGCACACACACACACCTCCTGCCCTGCAGACACACACACACACACACCTCCTGCCCTGCAGACACACACACACACACACACCTCCTGCCCTGCAGACACACACACCTCCTGCCCTGCAGACACACACACACACACACACCTCCTGCCCTGCAGACACACACACACACACACACCTCCTGCCCTGCAGACACACACACACACACACACACCTCCTGCCCTGCAGACACACACACACCTCCTGCCCTGCAGACACACACACACACACCTCCTGCCCTGCAGACACACACACACACACCTCCTGCCCTGCAGACACACACACACCTCCTGCCCTGCAGACACACACACACACACACCTCCTGCCCTGCAGACACACACACACACACCTCCTGCCCTGCAGACACACACACACACACCTCCTGCCCTGCAGACACACACACACACCTCCTGCCCTGCAGACACACACACACACACCTCCTGCCCTGCAGACACACACACACACACCTCCTGCCCTGCAGACACACACACACACACCTCCTGCCCTGCAGACACACACACACACACCTCCTGCCCTGCAGACACACACACACACACACACACCTCCTGCCCTGCAGACACACACACACACACACACCTCCTGCCCTGAAGACACACACACACACCTCCTGCCCTGCAGGCACACACACACACACACACCTCCTGCCCTGCAGACACACACACACACACACCTCCTGCCCTGCAGACACACACACACACACACACCTCCTGCCCTGCAGACACACACACACACCTCCTGCCCTGCAGACACACACACACACACACACCTCCTGCCCTGCAGACACACACACACACACACCTCCTGCCCTGCAGACACACACACACACACCTCCTGCCCTGCAGACACACACACACACACCTCCTGCCCTGCAGACACACACACACACACCTCCTGCCCTGCAGACACACACACACACACCTCCTGCCCTGCAGACACACACACACCTCCTGCCCTGCAGACACACACACACACACACACACACACTCCTGCCCTGCAGACACACACACACACACACCTCCTGCCCTGCAGCCACACACACACACACACTCCTGCCCTGCAGACACACACACACCTCCTGCCCTGCAGACACACACACCTCCTGCCCTGCAGACACACACACACACACACACCACCTGCCCTGCAGACACACACACACACACACCTCCTGCCCTGCAGACACACACACACACCTCCTGCCTTGCAGACACACACACACACACACCTCCTGCCCTGCAGACACACACAAACACACACCTCCTGCCCTGCAGACACACACACACACACACCTCCTGCCCTGAAGACACACACACACACCTCCTGCCCTGCAGACACACACACACACACCTCCTGCCCTGAAGACACACACACACACCTCCTGCCCTGCAGACACACACACACCTCCTGCCCTGCAGCCACACACACACACACACCTCCTGCCCTGCAGACACACACACACACACACCTCCTGCCCTGCAGCCACACACACACACACACACCTCCTGCCCTGCAGACACACACACCTCCTGCCCTGCAGACACACACTCACACACACACACCTCCTGCCCTGCAGACACACACACACACACACCTCCTGCCCTGCAGACACACACACACACACACCTCCTGCCTTGCAGACACACACACACACACACCTCCTGCCCTGCAGACACACACACCTCCTGCCCTGCAGACACACACACACACACACCTCCTGCCCTGCAGACACACACACACACACACCTCCTGCCCTGCAGACACACACACACACACACCTCCTGCCCTGCAGACACACACACACACCTCCTGCCCTGCAGACACACACACACACACCTCCTGCCCTGCAGCCACACACACACCTCCTGCCCTGCAGACACACACACACACCTCCTGCCCTGCAGCCACACACACACACCTCCTGCCCTGCAGACACACACACACACACCTCCTGCCCTGCAGACACACACACACACACCTCCTGCCCTGCAGCCACACACACACCTCCTGCCCTGCAGCCACACACACACCTCCTGCCCTGCAGACACACACACACACACACACACACCTCCTGCCCTGCAGACACACACACACCTCCTGCCCTGCAGACACACACACACACACCTCCTGCCCTGCAGACACACACACACACACACCTCCTGCCCTGCAGACACACACACACACACCTCCTGCCCTGCAGACACACACACACACACCTCCTGCCCTGCAGACACACACACACACACATACTCCTGCCCTGCAGACACACACACACACACACACCTCCTGCCCTGCAGCCACACACACACACACACACTCCTGCCCTGCAGACACACACACACACACCTCCTGCCCTGCAGACACACACACACACACCTCCTGCCCTGCAGACACACACACACCTCCTGCCCTGCAGACACACACACACACACACACACACACCTCCTGTCCTGCAGACACACACACACACACCTCCAGTCCTGCAGACACACACACACACACACACACCTCCTGCCCTGCAGACACACACACACACCTCCTGCCCTGCAGACACACACACACACACACACCTCCTGCCGTGCAGACACACACACACACACACACCTCCTGCCGTGCAGACACACACACACACCTCCTACCCTGCAGACACACACACACACACACACACACCTCCTGCCCTGCAGACACACACACACACACACCTCCTGCCCTGCAGACACACACACACACACCTCCTGCCCTGCAGACACACACACACACCTCCTGCCCTGCAGACACACACACACACCTCCTGCCCTGCAGACACACACACACACCTCCTGCCCTGCAGACACACACACACACCTCCTGCCCTGCAGACACACACACACACCTCCTGCCCTGCAGACACACACACACACCTCCTGCCCTGCAGACACACACACACACACCTCCTGCCCTGCAGACACACACACACACCTCCTGCCCTGCAGACACACACACACCTCCTGCCCTGCAGACACACACACACACCTCCTGTCCTGCAGACACACACACACACACACACACACCTCCTTTCTGCAGACACACACACACACACACACACACCTCCTTTCTGCAGACACACACACACACACACACACCTCCTGCCCTGCAGACACACACACACACCTCCTGCCCTGCAGACACACACACACACCTCCTGCCCTGCAGACACACACACACACACCTCCTGCCCTTCAGACACACACACCTCCTGCCCTGCAGACACACACACACACACCTCCTGCCCTGCAGACACACACACACACACCTCCTGCCCTGCAGACACACACACACACACCTCCTGCCCTGCAGACACACACACACACACACCTCCTGCCCTGCAGACACACACACAAACACACCTCCTGCCCTGCAGACACACACACACACACACACACACACCTCCTGCCCTGCAGACACACACACACACACCTCTTGCCCTGCAGACACACACACACCTCCTGGCCTGCAGACACACACACACCTCCTGGCCTGCAGACACACACACACCTCCTGGCCTGCAGACACACACACACCTCCTGGCCTGCAGACACACACACACACACACACACACACACACACACACACACACCTCCTGCCCTGCAGACACACACACCTCCTGCCCTGCAGACACACACACACACACACACACACACCTCCTGCCCTGCAGACACACACACACCTCTTGCCCTGCAGACACACACACACATACCTCCTGCCCTGCAGACACACACACACACCTCCTGCCCTGCAGACACACACACACACCTCCTGCCCTGCAGACACACACACACACACACACCTCCTGCCCTGCAGACACACACACACACACACACACCTCCTGCCCTGCAGACACACACACACACACACACACACCTCCTGCCCTGCAGACACACACACACACACACACACACCTCCTGCCCTGCAGACACACACACACACACACACACACCTCCTGCCCTGCAGACACACACACACACACACACCTCCTGCCCTGCAGACACACACACACACACACACCTCCTGCCCTGCAGACACACAAACACACACCTCCTGCCCTGCAGACACACACACACACACACCCCTCCTGGCCTGCAGACACACACACACACACACCCCTCCTGGCCTGCAGACACACACACACACACACACACACACACACCTCCTGCCCTGCAGACATACACACACACACACACACCTCCTGGCCTGCAGACACACACACACACACACACACACACACACCTCCTGCCCTGCAGACACACACACACACCTCCTGCCCTGCAGACACACACACACACACACACCCCTCCTGCCCTGCAGACACACACACACACACACCTCCTGCCCTGCAGACACACACACACACACACACCTCCTGCCCTGCAGACACACACACACACCTCCTGCCCTGCACACACACACACACACCTCCTGCCCTGCAGACACACACACACACCTCCTGCCCTGCAGACACACACACACACCTCCTGCCCTGCAGACACACACACACCTCCTGCCCTGCAGACACACACACACACACACACACCTCCTGCCCTGCAGACACACACACACACACACACACACACCTCCTGCCCTGCAGACACACACACACACACACACCTCCTGCCCTGCAGACACACACACACACCTCCTGCCCTGCACACACACACACACACCTCCTGCCCTGCAGACACACACACACACACACACACCTCCTGCCCTGCAGACACACACACACACACACACCTCCTGCCCTGCAGACACACACACACACACACACACACCTCCTGCCCTGCAGACACACACACACACACACACACACCTCCTGCCCTGCAGACACACACACACACACACACCTCCTGCCCTGCAGACACACACACAAACACACACCTCCTGCCCTGCAGACACACAAACACACACCTCCTGCCCTGCAGACACACACACACACACACCCCTCCTGGCCTGCAGACACACACACACACACACCCCTCCTGGCCTGCAGACACACACACACACACACACACACACCTCCTGCCCTGCAGACATACACACACACACACACACACCTCCTGGCCTGCAGACACACACACACACACACCACCTGCCCTGCAGACACACACACACACCTCCTGCCCTGCAGACACACACACACACACACCCCTCCTGCCCTGCAGACACACACACACACACCCCTCCTGCCCTGCAGACACACACACACACACCTCCTGCCCTGCAGACACACACACACACACCTCCTGCCCTGCAGACACACACACACAACTCCTGCCCTGCAGACACACACACACACACCTCCTGCCCTGCAGACACACACACGCCTCCTGCCCTGCAGACACACACACGCACACGCCTCCTGCCCTGCAGACACACACACACACACACCTCCTGCCCTGCAGACACACACACACACCTCCTGCCCTGCAGACACACACACGCCTCCTGCCCTGCAGACACACACACGCACACGCCTCCTGCCCTGCAGACACACACACGCACACACACACACCTCCTGCCCTGCAGACACACACACACACACACCTCCTGCCCTGCAGACACACACACACACCACCTGCCCTGCAGACACACACACACACCTCCTGCCCTGCAGACACACACACACACCTCCTGCCCTGCAGACACACACACACACCTCCTGCCCTGCAGACACACACACACACCTCCTGCCCTGCAGACACACACACACACACCACCTGCCCTGCAGACACACACACACACACCTCCTGCCCTGCAGACACACACACACACCACCTGCCCTGCAGACACACACACACACACACACACACACACACACACACCTCCTGCCCTGCAGACACACACACACACACCACCTGCCCTGCAGACACACACACACACCTCCTGCCCTGCAGACACACACACACACACACACACCTCCTGCCCTGCAGACACACACACACCTCCTGCCCTGCAGACACACACACACACCTCCTGCCCTGCAGGCACACACACACACACACACCTCCTGCCCTGCAGGCACACACACACACACACCTCCTGCCCTGCAGACACACACACACACACACACACCTCCTGGCCTGCAGACACACACACACACACCTCCTGGCCTGCAGACACACACACACACACACACCCCCTGGCCTGCAGACACACACACACCTCCTGCCCTGCAGACACACACACACACACACACACCCCTCCTGCCCTGCAGACACACACACACACACACACCTCCTGCCCTGCAGACACACACACACACACACCCCTCCTGCCCTGCAGACACACACACACACACACCTCCTGCCCTGCAGGCACACACACACCTCCTGCCCTGCAGGCACACACACACACACACCTCCTGCCCTGCAGGCACACACACACACACACCTCCTGCCCTGCAGACACACACACACACACACACACCTCCTGCCCTGCAGACACACACACACACACACCTCCTGCCCTGCAGACACACACACACACACACCTCCTGCCCTGCAGACACACACACCTCCTGCCCTGCAGACACACACACACACACACACACCTCCTGCCCTGCAGACACACACACACACACACCTCCTGCCCTGCAGACACACACACACACACACCTCCTGCCCTGAAGACACACACACACACCTCCTGCCCTGCAGACACACACACACACACACCTCCTGCCCTGCAGACACACACACACACACCTCCTGCCCTGCAGCCACACACACACCTCCTGCCCTGCAGACACACACACACACCTCCTGCCCTGCAGCCACACACACACACACACCTCCTGCCCTGCAGACACACACACACACACCTCCTGCCCTGCAGACACACACACACACACCTCCTGCCCTGCAGCCACACACACACCTCCTGCCCTGCAGACACACACACACACACACACACCTCCTGCCCTGCAGACATACACACACACACACACACCTCCTGGCCTGCAGACACACACACACACACACACCTCCTGCCCTGCAGACACACACACACACCTCCTGCCCTGCAGACACACACACACACACACCCCTCCTGCCCTGCAGACACACACACACACACACCTCCTGCCCTGCAGACACACACACACACACACACCTCCTGCCCTGCAGACACACACACACACCTCCTGCCCTGCAGACACACACACACACACACACACACACACACCTCCTGCCCTGCAGACACACACACACACACACACCTCCTGCCCTGCAGACACACACACACACACACCTCCTGCCCTGCAGACACACACACACACACACCTCCTGCCCTGCAGACACAAACACACACACACCTCCTGCCCTGCAGAGACACACACACACACACCTCCTGCCCTGCAGACACACACACACCTCCTGCCCTGCAGACACACACACACACCCTGCCCTGCAGACACACACACACACCCTGCCCTGCAGACACACACACACACACCTCCTGCCCTGCAGACACACACACACACCTCCTGCCCTGCAGACACACACACACACACACACCTCCTGCCCTGCAGACACACACACACACACACCACCTGCCCTGCAGACACACACACACACACACACACCTCCTGCCCTGCAGAAACACACACACACACACCTCCTGCCCTGCAGACACACACACACACACCTCCTGCCCTGCAGACACACACGCGCACACACACACACACCTCCTGCCCTGCAGACACACACACACACACACCTCCTGCCCTGCAGACACACACACACACACACCTCCTGCCCTGCAGACACACACACACACACACCCCTCCTGCCCTGCAGACACACACGCGCACACACACACACACCCTGCCCTGCAAACACACACACACACCTCCTGCCCTGCAGACACACACGCGCACACACACACACACCCTGCCCTGCAGACACACACACACACACACACCTCCTGCCCTGCAGACACACACACACACCTCCTGCCCTGCAGACACACACACACACACACCTCCTGCCCTGCAGACACACACACGCACACACACACACCTCCTGCCCTGCAGACACACACACACACACCCCTCCTGCCCTGCAGACACACACACACACACACACCTCCTGCCCTGCAGACACACACACACACACACACCTCCTGCCCTGCAGACACACACACACCTCCTGCCCTGCAGACACACACACACACCTCCTGCCCTGCAGGCACACACACACACACCTCCTGCCCTGCAGGCACACACACACACACCTCCTGCCCTGCAGACACACACACACACACACCTCCTGCCCTGCAGACACACACACGCACACACACACACCTCCTGCCCTGCAGACACACACACACACACCCCTCCTGCCCTGCAGACACACACACACACACACACCTCCTGCCCTGCAGACACACACACACACACACACCTCCTGCCCTGCAGACACACACACACGCACACCCCTCCTGCCCTGCAGACACACACACACACCTCCTGCCCTGCAGACACACACACACACACCTCCTGCCCTGCAGACACACACACACACTCCTCCTGCCCTGCAGACACACACACACACCTCCTGCCCTGCAGACACACACACGCCTCCTGCCCTGCAGACACACACACGCACACGCCTCCTGCCCTGCAGACACACACACACACACACCTCCTGCCCTGCAGACACACACACACACACCTCCTGCCCTGCAGACACACACACACACCTCCTGCCCTGCAGACACACACACACACCACCTGCCCTGCAGACACACACACACACCTCCTGCCCTGCAGACACACACACACACCTCCTGCCCTGCAGACACACACACACACCTCCTGCCCTGCAGACACACACACACACACCACCTGCCCTGCAGACACACACACACACACCTCCTGCCCTGCAGACACACACACACACCTCCTGCCCTGCAGACACACACACACACACACACACACACACACACACACACCTCCTGCCCTGCAGACACACACACACACACCACCTGCCCTGCAGACACACACACACACCTCCTGCCCTGCAGACACACACACACACACACACCTCCTGCCCTGCAGACACACACACACACACACACCTCCTGCCCTGCAGACACACACACACCTCCTGCCCTGCAGACACACACACACACCTCCTGCCCTGCAGGCACACACACACACACACACCTCCTGCCCTGCAGGCACACACACACACACACACCTCCTGCCCTGCAGACACACACACACACACACACACCTCCTGGCCTGCAGACACACACACACACACCTCCTGGCCTGCAGACACACACACACCTCCTGCCCTGCAGACACACACACACACACACACCCCTCCTGCCCTGCAGACACACACACACACACACACCTCCTGCCCTGCAGACACACACACACACACACCCCTCCTGCCCTGCAGACACACACACACACACACCTCCTGCCCTGCAGGCACACACACACCTCCTGCCCTGCAGGCACACACACACACACACCTCCTGCCCTGCAGACACACACACACACACACCTCCTGCCCTGCAGACACACACACACACACACCTCCTGCCCTGCAGACACACACACACACACACCTCCTGCCCTGCAGACACACACACCTCCTGCCCTGCAGACACACACACACACACACACACACCTCCTGCCCTGCAGAGACACACACACACACACACCTCCTGCCCTGCAGACACACACACACACACACCTCCTGCCCTGAAGACACACACACACACCTCCTGCCCTGCAGACACACACACACACACCTCCTGCCCTGCAGCCACACACACACCTCCTGCCCTGCAGACACACACACACACCTCCTGCCCTGCAGCCACACACACACACACACACCTCCTGCCCTGCAGACACACACACACACACCTCCTGCCCTGCAGACACACACACACACACCTCCTGCCCTGCAGCCACACACACACCTCCTGCCCTGCAGACACACACACCTCCTGCCCTGCAGACACACACACACACACACACACCTCCTGCCCTGCAGACACACACACACCTCCTGCCCTGCAGACACACACACACACACACCTCCTGCCCTGCAGACACACACACACACACCTCCTGCCCTGTAGACACACACACACACACATACTCCTGCCCTGCAGACACACACACACACACACACCTCCTGCCCTGCAGCCACACACACACACACACACTCCTGCCCTGCAGACACACACACACACACCTCCTGCCCTGCAGACACACACACACACACCTCCTGCCCTGCAGACACACACACACCTCCTGCCCTGCAGACACACACACACACACACACACCTCCTGTCCTGCAGACACACACACACACACCTCCAGTCCTGCAGACACACACACACACACACCTCCTGCCCTGCAGACACACACACACACACACACACCTCCTGCCCTGCAGACACACACACACACACACACCTCCTGCCGTGCAGACACACACACACACACACCTCCTGCCCTGCAGACACACACACACACCTCCTACCCTGCAGACACACACACACACACACACACACACACCTCCTGCCCTGCAGACACACACACACACACACACCTCCTGCCCTGCAGACACACACACACACACCTCCTGCCCTGCAGACACACACACACACCTCCTGCCCTGCAGACACACACACACACCTCCTGCCCTGCAGACACACACACACACACCTCCTGCCCTGCAGACACACACACACACACCTCCTGCCCTGCAGACACACACACACACCTCCTGCCCTGCAGGCACACACACACACACCTCCTGCCCTGCAGACACACACACACACCTCCTGCCCTGCAGACACACACACACACACACACCTCCTGTCCTGCAGACACACACACACACACACACACCTCCAGTCCTGCAGACACACACACACACACACACACCTCCTTTCTGCAGACACACACACACACACACACCTCCTGCCCTGCAGACACACACACACACACACACCTCCTGCCCTGCAGACACACACACACACCTCCTGCCCTGCAGACACACACACACACCTCCTGCCCTTCAGACACACACACCTCCTGCCCTGCAGACACACACACACACACCTCCTGCCCTGCAGACACACACACACACACCTCCTGCCCTGCAGACACACACACACACACACCTCCTGCCCTGCAGACACACACACACACACACCTCCTGCCCTGCAGACACACACACACACACACACACCTCTTGCCCTGCAGACACACACACACCTCCTGGCCTGCAGACACACACACACCTCCTGGCCTGCAGACACACACACACCTCCTGGCCTGCAGACACACACACACCTCCTGGCCTGCAGACACACACACACACACACACACACACACACCTCCTGCCCTGCAGACACACACACACACACACACACACACACCTCCTGCCCTGCAGACACACACACACACACACACCTCCTGCCCTGCAGACACACACACACACACACACACACACCTCCTGCCCTGCAGACACACACACACACACACCTCCTGCCCTGCAGACACACACACACACACACCTCCTGCCCTGCAGACACAAACACACACACACCTCCTGCCCTGCAGACACACACACACACACACCTCCTGCCCTGCAGACACACACACACCTCCTGCCCTGCAGACACACACACACACCCTGCCCTGCAGACACACACACACACCCTGCCCTGCAGACACACACACACACACCTCCTGCCCTGCAGACACACACACACACCTCCTGCCCTGCAGACACACACACACCTCCTGCCCTGCAGACACACACACACACACACCACCTGCCCTGCAGACACACACACACACCTCCTGCCCTGCAGAAACACACACACACACACCTCCTGCCCTGCAGACACACACGCGCACACACACACACACCTCCTGCCCTGCAGACACACACACACACACCTCCTGCCCTGCAGACACACACGCGCACACACACACACACCTCCTGCCCTGCAGACACACACACACACACCTCCTGCCCTGCAGACACACACACACACACCCCTCCTGCCCTGCAGACACACACACACACCCCTCCTGCCCTGCAGACACACACGCGCACACACACACACCCTGCCCTGCAAACACACACACACACCTCCTGCCCTGCAGACACACACGCGCGCACACACACACACACCCTCCCCTGCAGACACACACACACACACACACCTCCTGCCCTGCAGACACACACACGCCTCCTGCCCTGCAGACACACACACGCACACTCCTCCTGCCCTGCAGACACACACACACACACCTCCTGCCCTGCAGACACACACACACGCCTCCTGCCCTGCAGACACACACACACACCTCCTGCCCTGCAGACACACACACGCCTCCTGCCCTGCAGACACACACACACACACACCTCCTGCCCTGCAGACACACACACACACTCCTCCTGCCCTGCAGACACACACACACACTCCTCCTGCCCTGCAGACACACACACACACACCTCCTGCCCTGCAGACACACACACGCCTCCTGCCCTGCAGACACACACACGCCTCCTGCCCTGCAGACACACACACGCACACGCCTCCTGCCCTGCAGACACACACACACACACACCTCCTGCCCTGCAGACACACACACACACCTCCTGCCCTGCAGACACACGCACACCCCTCCTGCCCTGCAGACACACACACGCACACACACACACCTCCTGCCCTGCAGACACACACACACACACACCTCCTGCCCTGCAGACACACACACACACACACCTCCTGCCCTGCAGACACACACACACACACACCTCCTTCCCTGCAGACACACACACACACACCTCCTGCCCTGCAGACACACACACACACCTCCTGCCCTGCAGACACACACACGCCTCCTGCCCTGCAGACACATACACACACCTCCTGCCCTGCAGACACACACACACACCTCCTGCCCTGCAGACACACACACGCCTCCTGCCCTGCAGACACACACACACACACACCTCCTGCCCTGCAGACACACACACACACACACCTCCTGCCCTGCAGACACACACACACACTCCTCCTGCCCTGCAGACACACACACACACACCTCCTGCCCTGCAGACACACACACACACCTCCTGCCCTGCAGACACACACACGCCTCCTGCCCTGCAGACACACACACGCACACGCCTCCTGCCCTGCAGACACACACACACACACACGCCTCCTGCCCTGCAGACACACACACACACACGCCTCCTGCCCTGCAGACACACACACGCCTCCTGCCCTGCAGACACACACACACACACACCTCCTGCCCTGCAGACACACACACACACACACCTCCTGCCCTGCAGACACACACACACACACACACACCTCCTGCCCTGCAGACACACACACACACACACCTCCTGCCCTGCAGACACACGCACACCCCTCCTGCCCTGCAGACACACACACACACCTCCTGCCCTGCAGACACACACACACACCTCCTGCCCTGCAGACACACACACACACACACACACCTCCTGCCCTGCAGACACACACACACACACACACACACACACCTCCTGCCCTGCAGACACACACACACACCTCCTGCCCTGCAGACACACACACACACACCACCTGCCCTGCAGACACACACACACACACCTCCTGCCCTGCAGACACACACACACACACCTCCTGCCCTGCAGACACACACACACACCTCCTGCCCTGCAGACACACACACACACACACACACACACACACACACACACACACACCTCCTGCCCTGCAGACACACACACACACACCACCTGCCCTGCAGACACACACACACACCTCCTGCCCTGCAGACACACACACACACACACACCTCCTGCCCTGCACACACACACACACACCTCCTGCCCTGCAGACACACACACACACCTCCTGCCCTGCAGACACACACACACACCTCCTGCCCTGCAGACACACACACACCTCCTGCCCTGCAGACACACACACACACCTCCTGTCCTGCAGACACACACACACACACACACACACCTCCAGTCCTGCAGACACACACACACACACACACACCTCCTTTCTGCAGACACACACACACCTCCTTTCTGCAGACACACACACACACACACACCTCCTGCCCTGCAGACACACACACACACCTCCTGCCCTGCAGACACACACACACACCTCCTGCCCTGCAGACACACACACACACCTCCTGCCCTTCAGACACACACACCTCCTGCCCTGCAGACACACACACACACCCCTCCTGCCCTGCAGACACACACACACACACCCCTCCTGCCCTGCAGACACACACACACACACCTCCTGCCCTGCAGACACACACACACACACACCTCCTGCCCTGCAGACACACACACACACACACACACACACACCTCCTGCCCTGCAGACACACACACACACACACACACCTCTTGCCCTGCAGACACACACACACCTCCTGGCCTGCAGACACACACACACCTCCTGGCCTGCAGACACACACACACCTCCTGGCCTGCAGACACACACACACCTCCTGGCCTGCAGACACACACACACCTCCTGGCCTGCAGACACACACACACCTCCTGGCCTGCAGACACACACACACACACACACACACACACACACACCTCCTGCCCTGCAGACACACACACCTCCTGCCCTGCAGACACACACACACACACACACACACACACCTCCTGCCCTGCAGACACACACACACCTCTTGCCCTGCAGACACACACACACATACCTCCTGCCCTGCAGACACACACACACACCTCCTGCCCTGCAGACACACACACACACCTCCTGCCCTGCAGACACACACACACACACCTCCTGCCCTGCAGACACACACACACAGACACACACCTCCTGCCCTGCAGACACACACACACACACACACACACCTCCTGCCCTGCAGACACACACACACACACACACACACCTCCTGCCCTGCAGACACACACACCTCCTGCCCTGCAGACACACACACACACACACACCTCCTGCCCTGCAGACACACACACACACACACCCCTCCTGGCCTGCAGACACACACACACACACACCCCTCCTGGCCTGCAGACACACACACACACACACACACACACACCTCCTGCCCTGCAGACATACACACACACACACACACCTCCTGGCCTGCAGACACACACACACACACACACACACACACCTCCTGCCCTGCAGACACACACACACACCTCCTGCCCTGCAGACACACACACACACACACCCCTCCTGCCCTGCAGACACACACACACACACACCTCCTGCCCTGCAGACACACGCACACACACACCTCCTGCCCTGCAGACACACACACACACCTCCTGCCCTGCACACACACACACACACCTCCTGCCCTGCAGACACACACACACACCTCCTGCCCTGCAGACACACACACACCTCCTGCCCTGCAGACACACACACACACACACACACACCTCCTGCCCTGCAGACACACACACACACACACACACACACCTCCTGCCCTGCAGACACACACACACACACACACCTCCTGCCCTGCAGACACACACACACACCTCCTGCCCTGCACACACACACACACACACACCTCCTGCCCTGCAGACACACACACACACACACACACCTCCTGCCCTGCAGACACACACACACACACACACACCTCCTGCCCTGCAGACACACACACACACACACACACACACCTCCTGCCCTGCAGACACACACACACACACACACACACCTCCTGCCCTGCAGACACACACACACACACACACCTCCTGCCCTGCAGACACACACACACACACACACACACCTCCTGCCCTGCAGACACACACACAAACACACACCTCCTGCCCTGCAGACACACAAACACACACCTCCTGCCCTGCAGACACACACACACACACACCCCTCCTGGCCTGCAGACACACACACACACACACCCCTCCTGGCCTGCAGACACACACACACACACACACACACACCTCCTGCCCTGCAGACATACACACACACACACACACCTCCTGGCCTGCAGACACACACACACACACACCTCCTGCCCTGCAGACACACACACACACCTCCTGCCCTGCAGACACACACACACACCTCCTGCCCTGCAGACACACACACACACACACCCCTCCTGCCCTGCAGACACACACACACACACCCCTCCTGCCCTGCAGACACACACACACACACCTCCTGCCCTGCAGACACACACACACACACCTCCTGCCCTGCAGACACACACACACACACCTCCTGCCCTGCAGACACACACACGCCTCCTGCCCTGCAGACACACACACGCACACGCCTCCTGCCCTGCAGACACACACACACACACACCTCCTGCCCTGCAGACACACACACACACCTCCTGCCCTGCAGACACACACACGCCTCCTGCCCTGCAGACACACACACGCACACGCCTCCTGCCCTGCAGACACACACACACACCTCCTGCCCTGCAGACACACACACACACCTCCTGCCCTGCAGACACACACACGCCTCCTGCCCTGCAGACACACACACGCACACCCCTCCTGCCCTGCAGACACACACACGCACACACACACACCTCCTGCCCTGCAGACACACACACACACACACCTCCTGCCCTGCAGACACACACACACACCTCCTGCCCTGCAGACACACACACACACCTCCTGCCCTGCAGACACACACACACACCACCTGCCCTGCAGACACACACACACACACACACACACCTCCTGCCCTGCAGACACACACACACACACCACCTGCCCTGCAGACACACACACACACCTCTTGCCCTGCAGACACACACACACACACACACACACCTCCTGCCCTGCAGACACACACACACCTCCTGCCCTGCAGACACACACACACACCTCCTGCCCTGCAGGCACACACACACACACACACCTCCTGCCCTGCAGGCACACACACACACACACCTCCTGCCCTGCAGACACACACACACACACACACACCTCCTGGCCTGCAGACACACACACACACACCTCCTGGCCTGCAGACACACACACACACACACACCCCCTGGCCTGCAGACACACACACACCTCCTGCCCTGCAGACACACACACACACACACACACCCCTCCTGCCCTGCAGACACACACACACACACACACCTCCTGCCCTGCAGACACACACACACACACACCCCTCCTGCCCTGCAGACACACACACACACACACCTCCTGCCCTGCAGGCACACACACACCTCCTGCCCTGCAGGCACACACACACACACACCTCCTGCCCTGCAGACACACACACACACACACACACCTCCTGCCCTGCAGACACACACACACACACACCTCCTGCCCTGCAGACACACACACACACACACCTCCTGCCCTGCAGACACACACACCTCCTGCCCTGCAGACACACACACACACACACACACCTCCTGCCCTGCAGACACACACACACACACACCTCCTGCCCTGCAGACACACACACACACACACCTCCTGCCCTGAAGACACACACACACACCTCCTGCCCTGCAGACACACACACACACACCTCCTGCCCTGCAGCCACACACACACCTCCTGCCCTGCAGACACACACACACACCTCCTGCCCTGCAGCCACACACACACACACACCTCCTGCCCTGCAGACACACACACACACACCTCCTGCCCTGCAGACACACACACACACACCTCCTGCCCTGCAGCCACACACACACCTCCTGCCCTGCAGACACACACACACACCTCCTGCCCTGCAGACATACACACACACACACACACCTCCTGGCCTGCAGACACACACACACACACACACACACACACCTCCTGCCCTGCAGACACACACACACACCTCCTGCCCTGCAGACACACACACACACACACCCCTCCTGCCCTGCAGACACACACACACACACACCTCCTGCCCTGCAGACACACACACACACACACACCTCCTGCCCTGCAGACACACACACACACCTCCTGCCCTGCAGACACACACACACACACACACACACACCTCCTGCCCTGCAGACACACACACACACACACACCTCCTGCCCTGCAGACACACACACACACACACCTCCTGCCCTGCAGACACACACACACACTCACCTCCTGCCCTGCAGACACAAACACACACACACCTCCTGCCCTGCAGAGACACACACACACACACCTCCTGCCCTGCAGACACACACACACCTCCTGCCCTGCAGACACACACACACACCCTGCCCTGCAGACACACACACACACCCTGCCCTGCAGACACACACACACACACCTCCTGCCCTGCAGACACACACACACACCTCCTGCCCTGCAGACACACACACACACACACACCTCCTGCCCTGCAGACACACACACACACACACCACCTGCCCTGCAGACACACACACACACACACACACCTCCTGCCCTGCAGAAACACACACACACACACCTCCTGCCCTGCAGACACACACACACACACCTCCTGCCCTGCAGACACACACGCGCACGCACACACACACACACCTCCTGCCCTGCAGACACACACACACACACCTCCTGCCCTGCAGACACACACACACACACCTCCTGCCCTGCAGACACACACACACACACACCCCTCCTGCCCTGCAGACACACACGCGCACACACACACACCCTGCCCTGCAAACACACACACACACCTCCTGCCCTGCAGACACACACGCGCACACACACACACACCCTGCCCTGCAGACACACACACACACACCTCCTGCCCTGCAGACACACACACGCACACGCCTCCTGCCCTGCAGACACACACACACACACCTCCTGCCCTGCAGACACACACACGCACACCCCTCCTGCCCTGCAGACACACACACACACACCTCCTGCCCTGCAGACACACACACGCACACACACACCCCTCCTGCCCTGCAGACACACACACACACACCTCCTGCCCTGCAGACACACACACACACACCTCCTGCCCTGCAGACACACACACGCACACACACACCCCTCCTGCCCTGCAGACACACACACGCACACACACACACCTCCTGCCCTGCAGACACACACACACACCTCCTGCCCTGCAGACACACACACACACCTCCTGCCCTGCAGACACACACACACACACCTCCTGCCCTGCAGACACACACACACACCTCCTGCCCTGCAGACACACACACACACACACACACACACACACACACACACCTCCTGCCCTGCAGACACACACACACACACCACCTGCCCTGCAGACACACACACACACCTCCTGCCCTGCAGACACACACACACACACACACCTCCTGCCCTGCAGACACACACACACCTCCTGCCCTGCAGACACACACACACACCTCCTGCCCTGCAGGCACACACACACACACACACCTCCTGCCCTGCAGGCACACACACACACACACCTCCTGCCCTGCAGACACACACACACACACACACACCTCCTGGCCTGCAGACACACACACACACACACCTCCTGGCCTGCAGACACACACACACACACACACCCCCTGGCCTGCAGACACACACACACCTCCTGCCCTGCAGACACACACACACACACACACCCCTCCTGCCCTGCAGACACACACACACACACACACCTCCTGCCCTGCAGACACACACACACACACACCCCTCCTGCCCTGCAGACACACACACACACAAACCTCCTGCCCTGCAGGCACACACACACCTCCTGCCCTGCAGGCACACACACACACACACCTCCTGCCCTGCAGACACACACACACACACACCTCCTGCCCTGCAGACACACACACACACACACACCTCCTGCCCTGCAGACACACACACACACACACCTCCTGCCCTGCAGACACACACACCTCCTGCCCTGCAGACACACACACACACACACACACCTCCTGCCCTGCAGAGACACACACACACACACCTCCTGCCCTGCAGACACACACACACACACACCTCCTGCCCTGAAGACACACACACACACCTCCTGCCCTGCAGACACACACACACACACCTCCTGCCCTGCAGCCACACACACACCTCCTGCCCTGCAGACACACACACACACCTCCTGCCCTGCAGCCACACACACACACACACCTCCTGCCCTGCAGACACACACACACACACCTCCTGCCCTGCAGACACACACACACACACCTCCTGCCCTGCAGCCACACACACACCTCCTGCCCTGCAGACACACACACCTCCTGCCCTGCAGACACACACACACACACACACACACACCTCCTGCCCTGCAGACACACACACACCTCCTGCCCTGCAGACACACACACACACACCTCCTGCCCTGCAGACACACACACACACACACCTCCTGCCCTGCAGACACACACACACACACCTCCTGCCCTGCAGACACACACACACACACATACTCCTGCCCTGCAGACACACACACACACCTCCTGCCCTGCAGCCACACACACACACACACACTCCTGCCCTGCAGACACACACACACACACCTCCTGCCCTGCAGACACACACACACACACCTCCTGCCCTGCAGACACACACACACCTCCTGCCCTGCAGACACACACACACACACACACACACCTCCTGTCCTGCAGACACACACACACACACACACCTCCAGTCCTGCAGACACACACACACACACACCTCCTGCCCTGCAGACACACACACACACACACACACACCTCCTGCCCTGCAGACACACACACACACACACACCTCCTGCCGTGCAGACACACACACACACACACCTCCTGCCCTGCAGACACACACACACACCTCCTACCCTGCAGACACACACACACACACACACACCTCCTGCCCTGCAGACACACACACACACACACACCTCCTGCCCTGCAGACACACACACACACACCTCCTGCCCTGCAGACACACACACACACCTCCTGCCCTGCAGACACACACACACACCTCCTGCCCTGCAGACACACACACACACACCTCCTGCCCTGCAGACACACACACACACACCTCCTGCCCTGCAGACACACACACACACACCTCCTGCCCTGCAGACACACACACACACCTCCTGCCCTGCAGGCACACACACACACACCTCCTGCCCTGCAGACACACACACACACCTCCTGCCCTGCAGACACACACACACACACACACCTCCTGTCCTGCAGACACACACACACACACACACCTCCAGTCCTGCAGACACACACACACACACACACACACCTCCTTTCTGCAGACACACACACACACACACACCTCCTGCCCTGCAGACACACACACACACAACCTCCTGCCCTGCAGACACACACACACACCTCCTGCCCTGCAGACACACACACACACCTCCTGCCCTGCAGACACACACACACACACCTCCTGCCCTTCAGACACACACACCTCCTGCCCTGCAGACACACACACACACACCTCCTGCCCTGCAGACACACACACACACACCTCCTGCCCTGCAGACACACACACACACACACCTCCTGCCCTGCAGACACACACACACACACACACACCTCTTGCCCTGCAGACACACACACACCTCCTGGCCTGCAGACACACACACACCTCCTGGCCTGCAGACACACACACACCTCCTGGCCTGCAGACACACACACACACACACACACACACACACCTCCTGCCCTGCAGACACACACACACACCTCCTGCCCTGCAGACACACACACACACACACACACACCTCCTGCCCTGCAGACACACACACACCTCCTGCCCTGCAGACACACACACACACACCTCCTGCCCTGCAGACACACACACACCTCTTGCCCTGCAGACACACACACACATACCTCCTGCCCTGCAGACACACACACACACCTCCTGCCCTGCAGACACACACACACACCTCCTGCCCTGCAGACACACACACACACACACACCTCCTGCCCTGCAGACACACACACACACACCTCCTGCCCTGCAGACACACACACACAGACACACACACCTCCTGCCCTGCAGACACACACACATACACACACCTCCTGCCCTGCACACACACACACAAACACACACCTCCTGCCCTGCAGACACACAAACACACACCTCCTGCCCTGCAGACACACACACACACACACCCCTCCTGGCCTGCAGACACACACACACACACACACCCCTCCTGGCCTGCAGACACACACACACACACACACACACACACACACCTCCTGCCCTGCAGACATACACACACACACACACACCTCCTGGCCTGCAGACACACACACACACACACACACACCTCCTGCCCTGCAGACACACACACACACCTCCTGCCCTGCAGACACACACACACACACACCCCTCCTGCCCTGCTGACACACACACACACACACACACACACCTCCTGCCCTGCAGACACACACACACACACACACCTCCTGCCCTGCAGACACACACACACACACACACACACCTCCTGCCCTGCAGACACACACACACACACACACCTCCTGCCCTGCAGACACACACACACACACACCTCCTGCCCTGCAGACACACACACACACACACCTCCTGCCCTGCAGACACAAACACACACACACCTCCTGCCCTGCAGACACACACACACACACACCTCCTGCCCTGCAGACACACACACACCTCCTGCCCTGCAGACACACACACACACCCTGCCCTGCAGACACACACACACACCCTGCCCTGCAGACACACACACACACACCTCCTGCCCTGCAGACACACACACACCTCCTGCCCTGCAGACACACACACACACACACCACCTGCCCTGCAGACACACACACACACACACACACACCTCCTGCCCTGCAGAAACACACACACACACACCTCCTGCCCTGCAGACACACACACACACACCTCCTGCCCTGCAGACACACACGCGCACACACACACACACCTCCTGCCCTGCAGACACACACACACACACCTCCTGCCCTGCAGACACACACGCGCACACACACACACACCTCCTGCCCTGCAGACACACACACACACACCTCCTGCCCTGCAGACACACACACACACACCCCTCCTGCCCTGCAGACACACACACACACCCCTCCTGCCCTGCAGACACACACGCGCACACACACACACACCCTGCCCTGCAAACACACACACACACCTCCTGCCCTGCAGACACACACGCGCACACACACACACACCCTGCCCTGCAGACACACACACACACACACACCTCCTGCCCTGCAGACACACACACGCCTCCTGCCCTGCAGACACACACACGCACACGCCTCCTGCCCTGCAGACACACACACACACTCCTCCTGCCCTGCAGACACACACACACACACCTCCTGCCCTGCAGACACACACACACACCTCCTGCCCTGCAGACACACACACGCCTCCTGCCCTGCAGACACACACACACACCTCCTGCCCTGCAGACACACACACACACCTCCTGCCCTGCAGACACACACACGCCTCCTGCCCTGCAGACACACACACACACACACCTCCTGCCCTGCAGACACACACACACACTCCTCCTGCCCTGCAGACACACACACACACACCTCCTGCCCTGCAGACACACACACACACCTCCTGCCCTGCAGACACACACACGCCTCCTGCCCTGCAGACACACACACGCACACGCCTCCTGCCCTGCAGACACACACACACACACACCTCCTGCCCTGCAGACACACACACACACCTCCTGCCCTGCAGACACACACACGCACACCCCTCCTGCCCTGCAGACACACACACGCACACACACACACCTCCTGCCCTGCAGACACACACACACACACACCTCCTGCCCTGCAGACACACACACACACACACCTCCTGCCCTGCAGACACACACACACACACACCTCCTTCCCTGCAGACACACACACACACACCTCCTGCCCTGCAGACACACACACACACCTCCTGCCCTGCAGACACACACACGCCTCCTGCCCTGCAGACACACACACACACCTCCTGCCCTGCAGACACACACACACCTCCTGCCCTGCAGACACACACACACACACACCTCCTGCCCTGGAGACACACACACACACTCCTCCTGCCCTGCAGACACACACACACACACCTCCTGCCCTGCAGACACACACACACACCTCCTGCCCTGCAGACACACACACGCCTCCTGCCCTGCAGACACACACACGCACACGCCTCCTGCCCTGCAGACACACACACACACACACCTCCTGCCCTGCAGACACACACACACACACGCCTCCTGCCCTGCAGACACACACACACACACGCCTCCTGCCCTGCAGACACACACACGCACACGCCTCCTGCCCTGCAGACACACACACACACACACCTCCTGCCCTGCAGACACACACACACACCTCCTGCCCTGCAGACACACACACGCCTCCTGCCCTGCAGACACACACACGCACACGCCTCCTGCCCTGCAGACTCACACACACACACACCTCCTGCCCTGCAGACACACACACACACACACCTCCTGCCCTGCAGACACACACACACACACACCTCCTGCCCTGCAGACACACACACACACACACCTCCTGCCCTGCAGACACACACACGCACACCCCTCCTGCCCTGCAGACACACACACACACCTCCTGCCCTGCAGACACACACACACACACACCTCCTGCCCTGCAGACACACACACACACACACACACCTCCTGCCCTGCAGACACACACACACACACACACACACACACACCTCCTGCCCTGCAGACACACACACACACCTCCTGCCCTGCAGACACACACACACACACCACCTGCCCTGCAGACACACACACACACACCTCCTGCCCTGCAGACACACACACACACACACACACCCCCTGGCCTGCAGACACACACACACCTCCTGCCCTGCAGACACACACACACACACACACACACACACCTCCTGCCCTGCAGACACACACACACACACCACCTGCCCTGCAGACACACACACACACCTCCTGCCCTGCAGACACACACACACACACACACCTCCTGCCCTGCAGACACACACACACCTCCTGCCCTGCAGACACACACACACACACACCTCCTGCCCTGCAGGCACACACACACACACACACCTCCTGCCCTGCAGGCACACACACACACACACCTCCTGCCCTGCAGACACACACACACACACACACACACCTCCTGGCCTGCAGACACACACACACACACCTCCTGCCCTGCAGACACACACACACACACACACACACCCCCTGGCCTGCAGACACACACACACCTCCTGCCCTGCAGACACACACACACACACACACCCCTGCTGCCCTGCAGACACACACACACACACACACCTCCTGCCCTGCAGACACACACACACACACACACCCCTCCTGCCCTGCAGACACACACACACACACACCTCCTGCCCTGCAGGCACACACACACCTCCTGCCCTGCAGGCACACACACACACAAACCTCCTGCCCTGCAGGCACACACACACACACACCTCCTGCCCTGCAGGCACACACACACACACACCTCCTGCCCTGCAGACACACACACACACACACCTCCTGCCCTGCAGACACACACACACACACACCTCCTGCCCTGCAGACACACACACACACACACACCTCCTGCCCTGCAGACACACACACACCTCCTGCCCTGCAGATACACACACACACACGCCTCCTGCCCTGCAGACACACACACACACACGCCTCCTGCCCTGCAGACACACACACACACGCCTCCTGCCCTGCAGACACACACACACACACCTCCTGCCCTGCAGACACACACACACACACACACACACACACACACACCTCCTGCCCTGCAGACACACACACACGCCTCCTGCCCTGCAGACACACACACACACACCTCCTGCCCTGCAGACACACACACACCTCCTGCCCTGCAGACACACACACACGCCTCCTGCCCTGCAGACACACACACACGCCTCCTGCCCTGCAGACACACACACACACACACACCTCCTGCCCTGCACACACACACACACACACACACCCCTCCTGCCCTGCAGACACACACACACACCCCTCCTGCCCTGCAGACACACACACACACCCCTCCTGCCCTGCAGACACACACACACACACCCCTCCTGCCCTGCAGACACACACACACACACACCCCTCCTGCCCTGCAGACACACACACACACACACACCTCCTGCCCTGCAGACACACACACACACACCACCTGCCCTGCAGACACACACACACACACCACCTGCCCTGCAGACACACACACACACACCACCTGCCCTGCAGACACACACACACACACCACCTGCCCTGCAGACACACACACACACACACACACCTCCTGCCCTGCAGACACACACACACACACCTCCTGCCCTGCAGACACACACACACACACACACACCTCCTGCCCTGCAGGCACACACACACACACACACACACACCTCCTGCCCTGCAGGCACACACACACCTCCTGCCCTGCAGACACACACACACACACACCTCCTGCCCTGCAGACACACACACACACACACACACCTCCTGGCCTGCAGACACACACACACACACCTCCTGCCTTGCACACACACACACACCTCCTGCCCTGCAGACACACACACACACACCTCCTGCCTTGCACACACATACACACCTCCTGCCCTGCAGACACACACACACACACACCTCCTGCCCTGCAGACACACACACACACACCTCCTGCCCTGCAGACACACACACACACACCTCCTGCCCTGCAGACACACACACACACACCTCCTGCCCTGCACACACACACACACCTCCTGCCCTGCACACACACACACACCTCCTGCCCTGCACAGACACACACACACCTCCTGCCCTGCACACACACACACACACCTCCTGCCCTGCACACACACACACACACACCTCCTGCCCTGCACACACACACACACCTCCTGCCCTGCACACACACACACACACACACACACACCTCCTGCCCTGCACACACACACACACACCTCCTGCCCTGCACACACACACACACACACACACCTCCTGCCCTGCAGACACACACGCACTCCTCCTGCCCTGCAGACACACACACCCCTCCTGCCCTGCACACACACACACACACACCTCCTGCCCTGCACACACACACACACCTCCTGCCCTGCACACACACACACACACCTCCTGCCCTGCACACACACACACACACACACACCTCCTGCCCTGCACACACACACACACACCTCCTGCCCTGCACACACACACCTCCTGCCCTGCACACACACACACACACCTCCTGCCCTGCACACACACACACACACCTCCTGCCCTGCACACACACACCTCCTGCCCTGCACACACACACCTCCTGACCTGCACACACACACCTCCTGCCCTGCACACACACACCTCCTGCCCTGCACACACACACCTCCTGCCCTGCACACACACACACACACACCTCCTGCCCTGCACACACACACACCTCCTGCCCTGCACACACACACACACACCTCCTGCCCTGCACACACACACACACACACACCTCCTGCCCTACACACACACACACACACAACGTCCTGCCCTGCACACACACACACAACCTCCTGCCCTGCACACACACACACACACACACACCTCCTGCCCTGCACACACACACACACACACCTCCTGCCCTGCACACACACACACACCTCCTGCCCTGCACACACACACACACACACCTCCTGCCCTGCACACACACACACACACACACCTCCTGCCCTGCACACACACACACACACCTCCTGCCCTGCACACACACACCTCCTGCCCAGCACACACACACCTCCTGCCCTGCACACACACACACACACCTCCTGCCCTGCACACACACACACACACCTCCTGCCCTGCACACACACACACTTCCTGCCCTGCACACACACACCTCCTGCCCTGCACACACACACACACACACACCCCTCCTGCCCTGCACACACACACACACACACCTCCTGCCCTGCGCACACACACACACACACACACACACACACCTCCTGCCCTGCACACACACACACACCTCCTGCCCTGCACACACACACACACCTCCTGCCCTGCACACACACACACCTCCTGCCCTGCACACACACACACCTCCTGCCCTGCACACACACACACACACACACACACACACACACACACACCTCCTTCCCTGCACACACACACACACACACACACCTCCTGCCCTGCACACACACACACACACACACCTCCTGCCCTGCACACACACACACACACACACACACCTCCTGCCCTGCAGACACAGACACACACACACTCCTCCTGCCCTGCAGACACACACACACACCTCCTGCCCTGCAGACACACACACACACACACACACAAACACCTCCTGCCCTGCACACACACACACACACCTCCTGCCCTGCACACACACACACACCTCCTGCCCTGCGCACACACACACACACCTCCTGCCCTGCGCACACACACACACACACACCTCCTGCCCTGCGCACACACACACACACACACCTCCTGCCCTGCGCACACACACACACACACACACACCTCCTGCCCTGCGCACACACACACACACACACACACACACCTCCTGCCCTGCACACACACACACACCTCCTGCCCTGCACACACACACACCTCCTGCCCTGCACACACACACACACACACACACACACACACCTCCTGCCCTGCACACACACACACACACACACACACCTCCTGCCCTGCACACACACACACACACACACACACACACACCTGCTGCCCTGCACACACACACACACACCTCCTGCCCTGCAGACACAGACACACACACACTCCTCCTGCCCTGCAGACACACACACACACCTCCTGCCCTGCAGACACACACACACACACACACACACAAACACCTCCTGCCCTGCACACACACACACACACCTCCTGCCCTGCACACACACACACACCTCCTGCCCTGCGCACACACACACACACCTCCTGCCCTGCGCACACACACACACACACACACCTCCTGCCCTGCGCACACACACACACACACACCTCCTGCCCTGCGCACACACACACACACACACCTCCTGCCCTGCAGACACACACACACACCTCCTGCCCTGCAGACACACACACACACCTCCTGCCCTGCAGACACACACACACACCTCCTGCCCTGCAGACACACACACACACCTCCTGCCCTGCAGACACACACACACACCTCCTGCCCTGCAGACACACACACACACCTCCTGCCCTGCAGACACACACACACACCTCCTGCCCTGCAGACACACACACACACACACACACCTCCTGCCCCGCAGACACACACACACACACACTCCTCCTGCCCTGCACACACACACACACCTCCTGCCCTGCACACACACACACACACACACCTCCTGCCCTGCACACACACACACACCTCCCGCCCTGCACACACACACACACACACACACACCTCCTGCCCTGCACACACACACACACACACACACACCTCCTGCCCTGCACACACACACACACACCTCCTGCCCTGCACACACACACACACACCTCCTGCCCTGCACACACACACACACACCTCCTGCCCTGCACACACACACACACACACACACCTCCTGCCCTGCACACACACACACACACACACCTCCTGCCCTGCACACACACACACACACACACACACACACACACCTCCTGCCCTGCACACACACACACACACACACCTCCTGCCCTGCACACACACACACACACACACACACACCTCCTGCCCTGCAGACACACACACACACCTCCTGGCCTGCACACACAAACACACACACACACCCCTCCTGCCCTGCAGACACACACACACACCTCCTGGCCTGCACACACACACACACACACCTCCTGCCCTGCACACACACACACACACACACCTCCTGGCCTGCACACACACACACACACACACACACCTCCTGCCCTGCAGACACACACACACACCTCCTGGCCTGCACACACAAACACACACACACACTCCTCCTGCCCTGCAGACACACACACACACACACACACCTCCTGCCCTGCAGACACACACACACACACTCCTCCTGCCCTGCAGACACACACACACACACACACCTCCTGCCCTGCAGACACACACACACACACACACACACCTCCTGCCCTGCAGACACACACACACACCCCCCTCCTGCCCTGCAGACACACACACACCCCCCTCCTGCCCTGCAGACACACACACACACCCCTCCTGCCCTGCAGACGCACACACACACCCCTCCTGCCCTGCAGACGCACACACACACGCCTCCTGCCCTGCACACACACACACACACCTCCTGCCCTGCAGACGCACACACACACACCTCCTGCCCTGCACACACACACACCTCCTGCCCTGCACACACACACACACACCTCCTGCCCTGCACACACACACACACCTCCTGCCCTGCACACACACACACTCCTCCTGCCCTGCACACACACACACACCTCCTGCCCTGCAGACACACACACACACACCTCCTGCCCTGCAGACACACACACACACACCTCCTGCCCTGCAGACACACACACACACACCTCCTGCCCTGCAGACACACACACACACACACCTCCTGCCCTGCAGACACACACACACACACACCTCCTGCCCTGCAGACACACACACACACACACCTCCTGCCCTGCAGACACACACACACACACCTCCTGCCCTGCAGACACACACACACACACACACCTCCTGCCCTGCAGACACACACACACACCTCCTGCCCTGCAGACACACACACACACACCTCCTGCCCTGCAGACACACACACACACACACCTCCTGCCCTGCAGACACACACACACACCTCCTGCCCTGCAGACACACACACACACACCTCCTGCCCTGCAGACACACACACACACACCTCCTGCCCTGCAGACACACACACACACACCTCCTGCCCTGCAGACACACACACACACACCTCCTGCCCTGCAGACACACACACACACACACCTCCTGCCCTGCAGACACACACACACACACACCTCCTGCCCTGCAGACACACACACACCTCCTGCCCTGCAGACACACACACACACACACCTCCTGCCCTGCAGACACACACCTCCTGCCCTGCAGACACACACCTCCTGCCCTGCAGACACACACACACACACACCTCCTGCCCTGCAGACACACACACACCTCCTGCCCTGCAGACACACACACACCTCCTGCCCTGCAGACACACACACACCTCCTGCCCTGCAGACACACACACACCTCCTGCCCTGCAGACACACACACACCTCCTGCCCTGCAGACACACACACACCTCCTGCCCTGCAGACACACACACACCTCCTGCCCTGCAGACACACACACACCTCCTGCCCTGCAGACACACACACACCTCCTGCCCTGCAGACACACACACACCTCCTGCCCTGCAGACACACACACACCTCCTGCCCTGCAGACACACACACACACACACCCCGTGCCCTGCAGACACGCACACACACCCCCTGCCCTGCAGACACACACACACACACACCTCCTGCCCTGCAGACACACACACACACACCTCCTGCCCTGCAGACACACACACACACACCTCCTGCCCTGCAGACACACACACACACACACCTCCTGCCCTGCAGACACACACACACACACACCTCCTGCCCTGCAGACACACACACACACACACCTCCTGCCCTGCAGACACACACACACACACACACACCTCCTGCCCTGCAGACACACACACACCTCCTGCCCTGCAGACACACACACACCTCCTGCCCTGCAGACACACACACACCTCCTGCCCTGCAGACACACACACACACACACACCTCCTGCCCTGCAGACACACACACACACACGCCTCCTGCCCTGCAGACACACACGCGCACACACACACACCTCCTGCCCTGCAG
The DNA here is from genome assembly GCF_047496795.1 of Chiloscyllium punctatum. Classification (NCBI taxonomy): domain Eukaryota; kingdom Metazoa; phylum Chordata; class Chondrichthyes; order Orectolobiformes; family Hemiscylliidae; genus Chiloscyllium; species Chiloscyllium punctatum. The sequence continues at coordinate 25,815,568 of NC_092760.1, read as the reverse complement.
ACACACACGCGCACACACACACACCCCTCCTGCCCTGCAGACACACACACACACACACACCTCCTGCCCTGCAGACACACACACACACCCCTCCTGCCCTGCACACACACACACCCCTCCTGCCCTGCACACACACACACACACACACACCCCTCCTACCAAGCACACACACACCCCTCCTGCCCTGCACACACACACACACACACACCTCCTGCCCTGCACACACACACACACACCTCCTGCCCTGCACACACACACACACACCTCCTGCCCTGCACACACACACACACACACACCTCCTGCCCTGCACACACACACACACACACACCTCCTGCCCTGCACACACACACACACACACACACACCTCCTGCCCTGCACACACACACACACACACACCTCCTGCCCTGCACACACACACACACACACACCTCCTGCCCTGCACACACACACACACACACCTCCTGCCCTGCAGACACACACACACACCTCCTGGCCTGCACACACAAACACACACACACACCCCTCCTGCCCTGCAGACACACACACACACCTCCTGGCCTGCACACACACACACACACACCTCCTGCCCTGCACACACACACACACACACACCTCCTGGCCTGCACACACAAACACACACACACACCCCTCCTGCCCTGCAGACACACACACACACCTCCTGGCCTGCACACACAAACACACACACACACTCCTCCTGCCCTGCAGACACACACACACACACACACACCTCCTGCCCTGCAGACACACACACACACACTCCTCCTGCCCTGCAGACACACACACACACACACACCTCCTGCCCTGCAGACACACACACACACACACACACACCTCCTGCCCTGCAGACACACACACACACCCCCCTCCTGCCCTGCAGACACACACACACCCCCCTCCTGCCCTGCAGACACACACACACACCCCTCCTGCCCTGCAGACGCACACACACACCCCTCCTGCCCTGCAGACGCACACACACACGCCTCCTGCCCTGCACACACACACACACACCTCCTGCCCTGCAGACGCACACACACACACCTCCTGCCCTGCACACACACACACCTCCTGCCCTGCACACACACACACACACCTCCTGCCCTGCACACACACACACACCTCCTGCCCTGCACACACACACACTCCTCCTGCCCTGCACACACACACACACCTCCTGCCCTGCAGACACACACACACACACCTCCTGCCCTGCAGACACACACACACACACCTCCTGCCCTGCAGACACACACACACACACCTCCTGCCCTGCAGACACACACACACACACACCTCCTGCCCTGCAGACACACACACACACACACACCTCCTGCCCTGCAGACACACACACACACACACCTCCTGCCCTGCAGACACACACACACACACCTCCTGCCCTGCAGACACACACACACACACACCCCTCCTGCCCTGCACACACACACACACACACACACACCCCTCCTGCCCTGCAGACGCACACACACACCCCTCCTGCCGCGCACACACACACACACCTCCTGCCCTGCACACACACACCCCTCCTGCCCTGCAGACACACACACACACCTCCTGCCTTGCACACACACACACCCCTCCTGGGCTGCACACACACACCTCCTGCCCTGCAGACACACACACACACACACCTCCTGCCCTGCACACACACACACACCTCCTGCCCTGCACACACACACACCTCCTGCCCTGCACACACACACACACGCACACACCTCCTGCCCTGCACACACACACACACCTCCTGCCCTGCAGAGACACACACACACACCCCCCTCCTGCCCTGCACACACACACACACACACACACACACGCACACACCTCCTGCCCTGCACACACACACACACACACACACACACCTCCTGCCCTGCAGACACACACACACACCCCCCTCCTGCCCTGCAGACACACACACACACCTCCTGCCCTGCAGACACACACACACACACACACACCTCCTGCCCTGCAGACACACACACACACCCCCCTCCTGCCCTGCAGACACACACACACACCTCCTGCCCTGCAGACACACACACACACACCTCCTGCCCTGCAGACACACACACACACCTCCTGCCCTGCAGACACACACACACACCTCCTGCACTGCAGACACACACACACACACACATCTCCTGCCCTGCAGACACACACACACACCTCCTGCCCTGCACACACACACACCCCTCCTGCCCTGCACACACACACACCCCTCCTGCCCTGCACACACACACACCCCTCCTGCCCTGCACACACACACCCCTCCTGCCCTGCAGACACACACACACACACCTCCTGCCCTGCAGACACACACACACACCCCTCCTGCCCTGCAGACACACACACCCCTCCTGCCCTGCACACACACACACACCTCCTGCCCTGCACACACACACACACTCCTCCTGCCCTGCAGACACACACACACACACCTCCTGCCCTGCACACACTCACACACACACCTCCTGCCCTGCAGACACACACACCTCCTGCCCTGCACACACACACACAACCTCCTGCCCTGCACACACACACACACACCTCCTGCCCTGCACACACACACACACACACACACACACACACACACACACCTCCTGCCCTGCACACACACCTCCTGCCCTGCACACACACACACACACCTCCTGCCCTGCACACACACACACACACCTCCTGCCCTGCACACACACACACACACACCTCCTGCCCTGCAGACACACACAAACACCTCCTGCCCTGCACACACACACACACACCTCCTGCCCTGCACACACACACACACAACCTCCTGCCCTGCACGCACACACACACACCTCCTGCCCTGCACACACACACACACACCTCCTGCCCTGCACACACACACACACCTCCTGCCCTGCACACACACACACACACACACACACACCTCCTGCCCTGCACACACACACACACCTCCTGCCCTGCAGACACACACGGACACTCCTCCTGCCCTGCAGACACACACACACACACACTCCTCCTGCCCTGCACACACACACACACACACACCTCCTGCCCTGCACACACACACACACACCTCCTGCCCTGCACACACACACACACACCTCCTGCCCTGCACACACACACACACACACACACACCTCCTGCCCTGCACACACACACACACACCTCCTGCCCTGCACACAAACACACACACACACCTCCTGCCCTGCACACAAACACACACACACACCTCCTGCCCTGCAGACACACACACACACCTCCTGCCCTGCAGACACACACACACCTCCTGCCCTGCAGACACACACACACCTCCTGCCCTGCAGACACACACACACCTCCTGCCCTGCAGACACACACACACCTCCTGCCCTGCAGACACACACACACACACACCCCGTGCCCTGCAGACACGCACACACACCCCCTGCCCTGCAGACACACACACACACACACCTCCTGCCCTGCAGACACACACACACACACCTCCTGCCCTGCAGACACACACACACACACCTCCTGCCCTGCAGACACACACACACACACACCTCCTGCCCTGCAGACACACACACACACACACCTCCTGCCCTGCAGACACACACACACACACACACACACACACCTCCTGCCCTGCAGACACACACACACCTCCTGCCCTGCAGACACACACACACCTCCTGCCCTGCAGACACACACACACCTCCTGCCCTGCAGACACACACACACACACACACCTCCTGCCCTGCAGACACACACACACACACGCCTCCTGCCCTGCAGACACACACGCGCACACACACACACCTCCTGCCCTGCAGACACACACGCGCACACACACACACCCCTCCTGCCCTGCAGACACACACACACACACACACCTCCTGCCCTGCAGACACACACACACACACACCTCCTGCCCTGCAGACACACACACACACCCCTCCTGCCCTGCACACACACACACCCCTCCTGCCCTGCACACACACACACACACACACACCCCTCCTACCAAGCACACACACACCCCTCCTGCCCTGCACACACACACACACACACACCTCCTGCCCTGCACACACACACACACACCTCCTGCCCTGCACACACACACACACACCTCCTGCCCTGCACACACACACACACACACACCTCCTGCCCTGCACACACACACACCTCCTGCCCTGCACACACACACACACACACACACACACACACCTCCTGCCCTGCACACACACACACACACACACCTCCTGCCCTGCACACACACACACACACACACCTCCTGCCCTGCACACACACACACACACACCTCCTGCCCTGCAGACACACACACACACCTCCTGGCCTGCACACACAAACACACACACACACCCCTCCTGCCCTGCAGACACACACACACACCTCCTGGCCTGCACACACACACACACACACCTCCTGCCCTGCACACACACACACACACACACCTCCTGGCCTGCACACACAAACACACACACACACCCCTCCTGCCCTGCAGACACACACACACACCTCCTGGCCTGCACACACAAACACACACACACACTCCTCCTGCCCTGCAGACACACACACACACACACACACCTCCTGCCCTGCAGACACACACACACACACTCCTCCTGCCCTGCAGACACACACACACACACACACACCTCCTGCCCTGCAGACACACACACACACACACACACACCTCCTGCCCTGCAGACACACACACACACCCCCCTCCTGCCCTGCAGACACACACACACCCCCCTCCTGCCCTGCAGACACACACACACCCCTCCTGCCCTGCAGACGCACACACACACCCCTCCTGCCCTGCAGACGCACACACACACCCCTCCTGCCCTGCAGACGCACACACACACGCCTCCTGCCCTGCACACACACACACACACCTCCTGCCCTGCAGACGCACACACACACACCTCCTGCCCTGCACACACACACACCTCCTGCCCTGCACACACACACACACACCTCCTGCCCTGCACACACACACACACCTCCTGCCCTGCACACACACACACTCCTCCTGCCCTGCACACACACACACACCTCCTGCCCTGCAGACACACACACACACACCTCCTGCCCTGCAGACACACACACACACACCTCCTGCCCTGCAGACACACACACACACACACCTCCTGCCCTGCAGACACACACACACACACACCTCCTGCCCTGCAGACACACACACACACACACACCTCCTGCCCTGCAGACACACACACACACACCTCCTGCCCTGCAGACACACACACACACACACCCCTCCTGCCCTGCACACACACACACACACACACACACACACCCTCCTGCCCTGCACACACACACACACCTCCTGCCCTGCACACACACACACCTCCTGCCCTGCACACACACACACACGCACACACCTCCTGCCCTGCACACACACACACACCTCCTGCCCTGCAGAGACACACACACACACCCCCCTCCTGCCCTGCACACACACACACACACACACACACACGCACACACCTCCTGCCCTGCACACACACACACACACACACACACCTCCTGCCCTGCAGACACACACACACACCCCCCTCCTGCCCTGCAGACACACACACACACCTCCTGCCCTGCAGACACACACACACACCCCTCCTGCCCTGCAGACGCACACACACACCTCCTGCCCTGCAGACACACACACACACACACCTCCTGCCCTGCAGACACACACACACACACACCTCCTGCCCTGCAGACACACACACACACCCCCCTCCTGCCCTGCAGACACACACACACACCTCCTGCCCTGCAGACACACACACACACACCTCCTGCCCTGCAGACACACACACACACCTCCTGCCCTGCAGACACACACACACACCTCCTGCACTGCAGACACACACACACACACACATCTCCTGCCCTGCAGACACACACACACACACACACCTCCTGCCCTGCACACACACACACCCCTCCTGCCCTGCACACACACACACCCCTCCTGCCCTGCACACACACACACCCCTCCTGCCCTGCACACACACACCCCTCCTGCCCTGCAGACACACACACACACACCTCCTGCCCTGCAGACACACACACACACCCCTCCTGCCCTGCAGACACACACACACACACCTCCTGCCCTGCACACACACACACACTCCTCCTGACCTGCAGACACACACACACACACACCTCCTGCCCTGCACACACTCACACACACACCTCCTGCCCTGCAGACACACACACCTCCTGCCCTGCACACACACACACAACCTCCTGCCCTGCACACACACACACACACCTCCTGCCCTGCACACACACACACACACACACACACACACACACACACACACACCTCCTGCCCTGCACACACACCTCCTGCCCTGCACACACACACACACACCTCCTGCCCTGCACACACACACACACACCTCCTGCCCTGCACACACACACACACACACCTCCTGCCCTGCAGACACACACAAACACCTCCTGCCCTGCACACACACACACACACCTCCTGCCCTGCACACACACACACACAACCTCCTGCCCTGCACGCACACACACACACCTCCTGCCCTGCACACACACACACACACCTCCTGCCCTGCACACACACACACACCTCCTGCCCTGCACACACACACACACACACACACACCTCCTGCCCTGCACACACACACGGACACTCCTCCTGCCCTGCAGACACACACACACACACACTCCTCCTGCCCTGCACACACACACACACACACCTCCTGCCCTGCACACACACACACACACCTCCTGCCCTGCAGACACACACACACACACCTCCTGCCCTGCAGACACACACACACACCTCCTGCCCTGCAGACACACACACACACCTCCTGCCCTGCACACACACACACCCCTCCTGCCCTGCACACACACACACCCCTCCTGCCCTGCACACACACACACCCCTCCTGCCCTGCACACACACACCCCTCCTGCCCTGCAGACACACACACACACACCTCCTGCCCTGCAGACACACACACACACCCCTCCTGCCCTGCAGACACACACACACACACCTCCTGCCCTGCACACACACACACACTCCTCCTGACCTGCAGACACACACACACACACACCTCCTGCCCTGCACACACTCACACACACACCTCCTGCCCTGCAGACACACACACCTCCTGCCCTGCACACACACACACAACCTCCTGCCCTGCACACACACACACACACCTCCTGCCCTGCACACACACACACACACACACACACACACACACACACACCTCCTGCCCTGCACACACACCTCCTGCCCTGCACACACACACACACACCTCCTGCCCTGCACACACACACACACACCTCCTGCCCTGCACACACACACACACACACCTCCTGCCCTGCAGACACACACAAACACCTCCTGCCCTGCACACACACACACACACCTCCTGCCCTGCACACACACACACACAACCTCCTGCCCTGCACGCACACACACACAACCTCCTGCCCTGCACACACACACACACACCTCCTGCCCTGCACACACACACACACCTCCTGCCCTGCACACACACACACACACACACACACCTCCTGCCCTGCACACACACACGGACACTCCTCCTGCCCTGCAGACACACACACACACACACTCCTCCTGCCCTGCACACACACACACACACACCTCCTGCCCTGCACACACACACACACACCTCCTGCCCTGCACACACACACACACACCTCCTGCCCTGCACACACACACACACACACACACACACACCTCCTGCCCTGCACACACACACACACACCTCCTGCCCTGCACACAAACACACACACACACCTCCTGCCCTGCACACAAACACACACACACACCTCCTGCCCTGCAGACACACACACACCCCCCTCCTGCCCTGCAGACGCACACACACACACGCCTCCTGCCCTGCAGACGCACACAAACACACCTCCTGCCCTGCACACACACACACACCTCCTGCCCTGCACACACACACACACCTCCTGCCCTGCACACACACACACACCTCCTGCCCTGCACACACACACACACACCTCCTGCCCTGCACACACACACACACACCTCCTGCCCTGCACACACACACACACACCTCCTGCCCTGCACACACACACACACACACCTCCTGCCCTGCACACACACACACACACCTCCTGCCCTGCACACACACACACACACCTCCTGCCCTGCACACACACACACACACCTCCTGCCCTGCACACACACACACACACCTCCTGCCCTGCACACACACACACACCTCCTGCCCTGCACACACACACACACCTCCTGCCCTGCACACACACACACACCTCCTGCCCTGCACACACACACACACCTCCTGCCCTGCACACACACACACCTCCTGCCCTGCACACACACACACACCTCCTGCCCTACACACACACACACCTCCTGCCCTGCACACACACACACACACACACACACACACCTCCTGCCCTGCAGACACACACACACACACACACACCTCCTGCCCTGCACACACACACACACCTCCTGCCCTGCACACACACACACACACACACACCTCCTGCCCTGCACACACACACCCCTCCTGCCCTGCACACACACACACACACTCCTCCTGCCCTGCACACACACACACACTCCTCCTGCCCTGCAGACACACACACACACACCTCCTGCCCTGCACACACACACACCTCCTGCCCTGCAGACACACACACACACACACACACACACACACCCCTCCTGCCCTGCACACACACACACACACTCCTCCTGCCCTGCACACACACACACACACCTCCTGCCCTGCACACACACACACACACCTCCTGCCCTGCAGACACACACACACACCTCCTGCCCTGCAGACACACACACACACCTCCTGCCCTGCAGACACACACACACACCTCCTGCCCTGCAGACACACACACACACCTCCTGCCCTGCAGACACACACACACACCTCCTGCCCTGCAGACACACACACACACACACACCTCCTGCCCTACACACACACACACACCTCCTGCCCTGCACACACACACACACACCTCCTGCCCTGCAGACACACACACACACACACACACCTCCTGCCCTGCAGACACACACACACACACACACACACCTCCTGCCCTGCACACACACACACACACACTCCTCCTGCCCTGCACACACACACACACACACTCCTCCTGCCCTGCACACACACACACACACACTCCTCCTGCCCTGCACACACACACACACACACACACACACACACTCCTCCTGCCCTGCACACACACACACACACACACACACACACACACACACACACACACACCTCCTGCCCTGCAGACACACACACACCTCCTGCCCTACACACACACACACACCTCCTGCCCTGCACACACACGCACACACCTCCTGCCCTGCACACACACGCACACTCCTCCTGCCCTGCACACACACACACACACTCCTCCTGCCCTGCACACACACACACACACTCCTCCTGCCCTGCACACACACACACACACTCCTCCTGCCCTGCACACACACACACACACACACCTCCTGCCCTGCACACACACACACACACCTCCTGCCCTGCACACACACACACTCCTCCTGCCCTGCAGACACACACACACACTCCTCCTGCCCTGCAGACACACACACACACACCTCCTGCCCTGCAGACACACACACACACACCTCTTGCCCTGCACACACACACACACCTCCTGCCCTGCACACACACACCTCCTGCCCTGCAGACACACACACACACACACACACACACTCCTCCTGCCCTGCAGACACACACACACACACCTCCTGCCCTGCAGACACACACACACACACCTCCTGCCCTGCAGACACACACACACACACACCTCCTGCCCTGCAGACACACACACACACACACCTCCTGCCCTGCACACACACACACACACCTCCTGCCCTGCACACACACACACACACTCCTCCTGCCCTGCACACACACACACACACACTCCTCCTGCCCTGCACACACACACACACACACACTCCTCCTGCCCTGCAGACACACACCCCTCCTGCCCTGCACACACACACCTCCTGCCCTGCACACACACACACACCCCTCCTGCCCTGCACACACACACACACACAACCTCCTGCCCTGCACACACACACACACACACCCCCTGCACACACACACACACACCTCCTGCCCTGCACACACACACACACACCTCCTGCCCTGCACACACACACACACACCCCTCCTGCCCTGCACACACACACACACACCCCTCCTGCCCTGCACACACACACACACACACCCTGCACACACACACACCTCCTGCCCTGCACACACACACACACCTCCTGCCCTGCACACACACACACACCTCCTGCCCTGCACACACACACACACACACACACACACACCTCCTGCCCTGCACACACACACACACACCTCCTGCCCTGCAAACACACACACACACACCTCCTGCCCTGCACACACACACACACACACCTCCTGCCCTGCACACCCACACACACCTCCTGCCCTGCAGACACACACACACACACACACACACACCTCCTGCCCTGCACACACACACACACACCTCCTGCCCTGCACACACACACACACACACCTCCTGCCCTGCACACCCACACACACCTCCTGCCCTGCACACACACACACACCCACACACACCTCCTGCCCTGCACACACACACACACCCACACACACCTCCTGCCCTGCACACACGCACTCCTCCTGTCCTGCAGACACACACACACACACACACACACCTCCTGCCCTACACACACACACACACACCTCCTGCCCTGCACACACACACACACACCTCCTGCCCTGCGCACACACACACACACCTCCTACCCTGCGCACACACACACCTCCTGCCCTGCACACACACACACACACACACCTCCTGCCCTGCAGACACACACACACACCTCCTTCCCTGCAGACACACACACACACACCTCCTGCCCTGCAGACACACACACACACACACTCCTCCTGCCCTGCAGACACACACACACACACACCTCCTGCCCTGCACACACACACACACACCCACACACACCTCCTGCCCTGCACACACACACACACACACCTCCTGCCCTGCAGACACACACACACACTCCTCCTGCCCTGCAGACACACACACACACACACCTCCTGCCCTGCACACACGCACTCCTCCTGTCCTGCAGACACACACACACACACACACACCTCCTGCCCTGCACACACACACACCTCCTGCCCTGCACACACACACACACACCTCCTGCCCTGCACACACACACACACACCTCCTGCCCTGCACACACACACACACACACCTCCTGCCCTGCACACACACACACACACACCTCCTGCCCTGCAGACACACACACACACACCTCCTGCCCTGCAGACACACACACACACACCTCCTGCCCTGCAGACACACACACACACACCTCCTGCCCTGCAGACACACACACACACACCTCCTGCCCTGCAGACACACACACACACACCTCCTGCCCTGCAGACACACACACACACACACCTCCTGCCCTGCAGACACACACACACACACACACCTCCTGCCCTGCACACACACACCTCCTGCCCTGCACACACACACACACACACCTCCTGCCCTGCACACACACACACACACACACACACCTCCTGCCCTGCACACACACACACACACCTCCTGCCCTGCACACACACACACACACCTCCTGCCCTGCACACACACACACACCTCCTGCCCTGCACACACACACACACACACACACCTCCTACCCTGCGCACACACACACACACCTCCTGCCCTGCACACACGCACACACACACACCTCCTGCCCTGCACACACACACACACACGTCCTGCCCTGCACACACACACACACGTCCTGCCCTGCAGACACACACACACACACCTCCTGCCCTGCAGACACACACACACACACACACACACTCCTCCTGCCCTGCAGACACACACACACACACACCTCCTGCCCTGCACACACACACACACACACCTCCTGCCCTGCACACACACACACACACACCTCCTGCCCTGCACACACACACACACACACACCTCCTGCCCTGCACACACACACACACACACACACACACACACACACACACACCTCCTGCCCTGCACACACACACACACACACACACACACACCTCCTGCCCTGCACACACACACACACACACACCTCCGGCCCTGCACACACACACACACACACACACACCTCCTGCCCTGCATACACACACACACACACACACACCTCCTGCCCTGCACACACACACACACACCTCCTGCCCTGCAGACACACACACACACACCTCCTGCCCTGCAGACACACACACACACACACACTCCTCCTGCCCTGCAGACACACACACACACACACCTCCTGCCCTGCACACACACACACACCTCCTGCCCTGCACACACACACACACACCTCCTGCCCTGCACACACACACACACACACACACACACACACCTCCTGCCCTGCACACACACACACACACACCTCCTGCCCTGCACACACACACACACACACACCTCCGGCCCTGCACACACACACACACCTCCTGCCCTGCACACACACACACACCTCCTGCCCTGCACACACACACACACACACACACACACCTCCTGCCCTGCACACACACACACACACACACCTCCTGCCCTGCACACACACACACACACACCTCCTGCCCTGCACACACACACACACACACCTCCTGCCCTGCACACACACACACACACACCTCCTGCCCTGCACACACACACACACCTCCTGCCCTGCACACACACACACACACACACACCTCCTGACCTGCACACACACACACACACACCTCCTGCCCTGCACACACACACACACCTCCTGCCCTGCACACACACACACACACACACCTCCTGCCCTGCACACACACACACACACACACCTCCTGCCCTGCACACACACACACACCTCCTGCCCTGCACACACACACACACACACACCTCCTGCCCTGCACACACACACACACACACACACACACACACACACACCTCCTGCTCTGCTGACACACACACACACACACACACACCTCCTGGCCTGCAGACACACACACACACCTCCTGCCCTGCACACACACACACACCTCCTGCCCTTCACACACACACACACACACACACACCCCTCCTGCCCTGCACACACACACACACACACACCTCCTGCCCTGCACACACACACACACCTCCTGCCCTGCACACACACACACACACACACACACCCCTCCTGCCCTGCAGACACACACACACACCCCTCCTGCCCTGCAGACACACACAAACACACGCCTCCTGCCCTGCAGACACACACACACACACCTCCTGCCCTGCAGACACACACACACACACCTCCTGCCCTGCACACACACACACACACACACACCTCCTGCCCTGCAGACACACACACACACACCTCCTGCCCTGCAGACACACACACACCTCCTGCCCTGCAGACACACACACACACCTCCTGCCCTGCAGACACACACACACACCTCCTGCCCTGCAGACACACACACACACACACCTCCTGCCCTGCAGACACACACACACACACACACCTCCTGCCCTGCAGACACACACACACACACCTCCTGCCCTGCAGACACACACACACACACCTCCTGCCCTGCAGACACACACACACACACCTCCTGCCCTGCAGACACACACACACACACACCTCCTGCCCTGCAGACACACACACACACCTCCTGCCCTGCACACACACACACACACCTCCTGCCCTGCACACACACACACACACACCTCCTGCCCTGCACACACACACACACCTCCTGCCCTGCACACACACACACACCTCCTGCCCTGCACACACACACACACACACACCTCCTGCCCTGCACACACACACACACACACCTCCTGCCCTGCACACACACACACACACACCTCTTGCCCTGCAGACACACACACACACACACCTCCTGCCCTGCAGACACACACACACACACCTCCTGCCCTGCACGCACACACACACACACCTCCTGCCCTGCACGCACACACACACACCTCCTGCCCTGCACGCACACACACACCTCCTGCCCTGCACACACACACACATACACACACCTCCTGCCCTGCACACACACACACACACCTCCTGCCCTGCACACACACACACACACACACCTCCTGCCCTGCACACACACTCACACCTCCTGCCCTGCAGACACACACACACACCTCCTGCCCTGCAGACACACACACACACACACTCCTCCTGCCCTGCAGACACACACACACACACTCCTCCTGCCCTGCAGACACACACACACACACTCCTCCTGCCCTGCAGACACACACACACACACCTCCTGCCCTGCACACACACACACACACACACCTCCTGCCCTGCAGACACACACACACACACCTCCTGCCCTGCAGACACACACACACACACACCTCCTGCCCTGCAGACACACACACACACTCCTCCTGCCCTGCAGACACACACACACACACTCCTCCTGCCCTGCAGACACACACGCACACACACACAATCCTCCTGCCCTGCAGACACACACGCACACACACACCTCCTGCCCTGCAGACACACACACACACACACTCCTCCTGCCCTGCAGACACACACGCACACACACACAATCCTCCTGCCCTGCAGACACACACGCACACACACACCTCCTGCCCTGCAGACACGCACACACACACAATCCTCCTGCCCTGCAGACACACACACACACACCTCCTGCCCTGCAGACACACACACACACTCCTCCTGCCCTGCAGACACACACGCACACACACTCCTCCTGCCCTGCAGACACACACGCACACACACACAATCCTCCTGCCCTGCAGACACACACGCACACACACACCTCCTGCCCTGCAGACACACACGCACACACACACACACACCTCCTGCCCTGCAGACACACACACACACACCTCCTGCCCTGCAGACACACACACACCTCCTGCCCTGCAGACACACACACACCTCCTGCCCTGCAGACACACACACACCTCCTGCCCTGCAGACACACACACACCTCCTGCCCTGCAGACACACACACACCTCCTGCCCTGCACACACACACACACCTCCTGCCCTGCACACACACACACACACCTCCTGCCCTGCAGACACACACACACACACCTCCTGCCCTGCAGACACACACACACACACACCTCCTGCCCTGCACACACACACACACACACACCTCCTGCCCTGCACACACACACACACCTCCTGCCCTGCACACACACACACACCTCCTGCCCTGCACACACACACACACACACCTCCTGCCCTGCACACACACACACACCTCCTGCCCTGCACACACACACACACCTCCTGCCCTGCACACACACACACACCTCCTGCCCTGCACACACACACACACCTCCTGCCCTGCACACACACACACACACACACCTCCTGCCCTGCACACACACACACACACACACACACCTCCTGCCCTGCACACACACACCTCCTGCCCTGCACACACACAGACACACACACCTCCTGCCCTGCAGACACACACACACAAACACACCTCCTGCCCTGCAGACACACACGCACTCCTCCTGTCCTGCAGACACACACACCCCTCCTGCCCTGCAGACACACACACACACACCTCCTGCCCTGCACACACACACACACACACCTCCTGCCCTGCAGACACACACACACACACACACCTCCTGCCCTACACACACACACACACCTCCTGCCCTGCACACACACACCTCCTGCCCTACACACACACACACACACACACACCTCCTGCCCTGCACACACACACACACACACACACACCTCATGCCCTGCACACACACACACACACACACACATCCTGCCCTGCACACACACACACACACACACACCTCCTGCCCTGCACACACACACACACACACACACCTCCTGCCCTGCACACACACACACACACACCTCCTGCCCTGCACACACACACCTCCTGCCCTACACACACACACACACACACACACACCTCCTGCCCTGCACACACACACACACACCTCCTGCCCTACACACACACACACACACACACACCTCCTGCCCTGCACACACACACACACACCTCCTGCACTGCACACACACACCTCCTGCCCTGCACACACACACACACACACACACCTCCTGCCCTGCACACACACACACACACACACCTCCTGCCCTGCAGACACACACCTCCTGCCCTACACACACACACACACACACCTCCTGCCCAGCACACACACACACACACACACACACACCTCCTGCCCTGCACACACACACACACACCTCCTGCCCTGCACACACACACCTCCTGCCCTACACACACACACACACACACACACCTCCTGCCCTGCACACACACACCTCCTGCCCTACACACACACACACACACACCTCCTGCCCTGCACACACACACACACACCTCCTGCCCTGCACACACACACCTCCTGCCCTACACACACACACACACACACCTCCTGCCCTGCACACACACACCTCCTGCCCTACACACACACACACACACCTCCTGCCCTGCACACACACACACACACCTCCTGCCCTGCACACACACACACACACACCTCCTGCCCTGCACACACACACACACACACACCTCCTGCCCTGCACACACACACACACACACACCTCCTGCCCTGCACACACACACACACACACACCTCCTGCCCTGCACACACACACACACACACACCTCCTGCCCTGCACACACACACACACACACACCTCCTGCCCTGCACACACACACACACACACACCTCCTGCCCTGCACACACACAGACACACCTCCTGCCCTGCACACACACAGACACACCTCCTGCCCTGCACACACACACCTCCTGCCCTACACACACACACACACACACACACCTCCTGCCCTGCACACACACACACACACCTCCTGCCCTGCACACACACACACACACACACACACCTCCTGCCCTGCACACACACACACACACACACACACACCTCCTGCCCTGCACACACACACACACACTCCTCCTGCCCTGCACACACACACACACACACACACCTCCTGCCCTGCACACACACACACACACACACACACACCTCCTGCCCTGCACACACACACACCCCTCCTGCCCTGCACACACACACACACCCCTCCTGCCCTGCACACACACACACATACACCTCCTGCCCTGCACACACACACACACACCTCCTGCCCTGCGCGCACACACACACACACACCTCCTGCCCTGCGCACACACACACACACACACACACACCTCCTGCCCTGCGCACACACACACACACACACCTCCTGCCCTGCACACACACACCTCCTGCCCTGCACACACACACACACACACACCTCCTGCCCTGCACACACACACACACACACCTCCTGCCCTGCACACACACACACCTCCTGCCCTGCACACACACACACACACCTCCTGCCCTGCACACACCTCCTGCCCTGCACACACACACACACACACACCTCCTGCCCTGCACACACACACACACACACCTCCTGCCCTGCACACACACACACACCTCCTGCCCTGCACACACACACACACACACACACCTCCTGCCCTGCACACACACACACACACACACACCTCCTGCCCTGCACACACACACACACACACCTCCTGCCCTGCACACACACACACACACACACCTCCTGCCCTGCAAACACACACACACACACACCTCCTGCCCTGCACACACACACACCTCCTGCCCTGCACACACACACACACACACCTCCTGCCCTGCACACACACACACCTCCTGCCCTGCACACACACACACACACCTCCTGCCCTGCACACACACACACACACACACACACACACACACCTCCTGCCCTGCACACACACACACACACACACACCTCCTGCCCTGCACACACACACACACACACACACCTCCTGCCCTGCACACACACACACACACACACACACACCTCCTGCCCTGCACACACACACACACACACACACACACCTCCTGCCCTGCACACACACACACACCTCCTGCCCTGCACACACACACACACCTCCTGCCCTGCACACACACACACACCTCCTGCCCTGCACACACACACACACACCTCCTGCCCTTCACACACACACACACCTCCTGCCCTGCACACACACACACACACCTCCTGCCCTTCACACACACACACACACCTCCTGCCCTGCACACACACACACATACACACCTCCTGCCCTGCACACACACACACATACACACCTCCTGCCCTGCACACACACACACACACACCTCCTGCCCTGCACACACACACACACCTCCTGCCCTGCACACACACACACACACACCTCCTGCCCAGCACACACACACACACACAACCTCCTGCCATGCACACACACACACACACACACCTCCTGCCCTGCACACACACACACACACACACCTCCTGCCCTGCACACACACACACACACACTTCCTGCCCTGCACACACACACACACACACACCTCCTGCCCTGCACACACACACACACACACCTCCTGCCCTGCACACACACACACATACACACCTCCTGCCCTGCACACACACACACATACACACCTCCTGCCCTGCACACACACACACACACACAAACCTCCTGCCCTGCACACACACACACCTCCTGCCCTGCACACACACACACCTCCTGCCCTGCACACACACCTCCTGCCCTGCACACACACACACACACCTCCTGCCCTGCACACACACACACACACACACACCTCCTGCCCTGCACACACACACACCTCCTGCCCTGCGCACACACACACACACACACACCTCCTGCCCTGCACACACACACACACACACACACACACACACACACCTCCTGCCCTGCACACACACACACACACACACACCTCCTGCCCTGCACACACACACACACACACACACCTCCTGCCCTGCGCACACACACACACACACACACACACACCTCCTGCCCTGCACACACACACACACCTCCTGCCCTGCACACACACACACACCTCCTGCCCTGCACACACACACACACCTCCTGCCCTGCACACACACACACACACCTCCTGCCCTTCACACACACACACACCTCCTGCCCTGCACACACACACACACACCTCCTGCCCTTCACACACACACACACACCTCCTGCCCTGCACACACACACACATACACACCTCCTGCCCTGCACACACACACACATACACACCTCCTGCCCTGCACACACACACACACACACCTCCTGCCCTGCACACACACACACACCTCCTGCCCTGCACACACACACACACACACCTCCTGCCCAGCACACACACACACACACAACCTCCTGCCATGCACACACACACACACACACACCTCCTGCCCTGCACACACACACACACACACACCTCCTGCCCTGCACACACACACACACACACTTCCTGCCCTGCACACACACACACACACACACCTCCTGCCCTGCACACACACACACACACACCTCCTGCCCTGCACACACACACACATACACACCTCCTGCCCTGCACACACACACACATACACACCTCCTGCCCTGCACACACACACACACACACAAACCTCCTGCCCTGCACACACACACACCTCCTGCCCTGCACACACACACACCTCCTGCCCTGCACACACACCTCCTGCCCTGCACACACACACACACACCTCCTGCCCTGCACACACACACACACACACACACCTCCTGCCCTGCACACACACACACCTCCTGCCCTGCGCACACACACACACACACACACCTCCTGCCCTGCACACACACACACACACACACACCTCCTGCCCTGCGCACACACACACACACACACACACCTCC
Source organism: Chiloscyllium punctatum (assembly GCF_047496795.1). Lineage (NCBI taxonomy): Eukaryota > Metazoa > Chordata > Chondrichthyes > Orectolobiformes > Hemiscylliidae > Chiloscyllium > Chiloscyllium punctatum. Next base: position 25,795,537 of record NC_092760.1, on the reverse strand, counting down.
TGCCCTGCACACACACACACACACACACCTCCTGCCCTGCACACACACACACACACCTCCTGCCCTGCACACACACACACACACCTCCTGCCCTGCACACACACACACACACCTCCTGCCCTGCACACACACACACACACACCTCCTGCCCTGCACACTCACACACACACACACCTCCTGCCCTGCGCACACACACACACACACACCTCCTGCCCTGCACACACACACACACACACACACCTCCTGCCCTGCACACACACACACACACACTTCCTGCCCTGCACACACACACACCTCCTGCCCTGCACACACACACACACACACACACACCTCCTGCCCTGCACACACACACACACACACACACACACACACCTCCTGCCCTGCACACACACACACACACACACACACACACACACACACCTCCTGCCCTGCACACACACACACACACACACACACCTCCTGCCCTGCACACACACACACACCTCCTGCCCTGCACACACACACACACACACACCTCCTCCCCTGCACACACACACACACACACACACACCTCCTGCCCTGCAGACACACACACACACACACACACCTCCTGCCCTGCAGACACACACACCCTTCCTGCCCTGCAGACACACACACACACACCTCCTGCCCTGCACACACACACACACACACACACACACACACCTCCTGCCCTGCAGACACACACACACACACCTCCTGCCCTACACACACACACACCTCCTGCCCTGCACACACACACACACACACACCTCCTGCCCTGCACACACACACACACACACACACCTCCTGCCCTGCACACACACACACACACACACACACCTCCTGCCCTGCACACACACACCTCCTGCCCTACACACACACACACACACACACACACACACCTCCTGCCCTGCACACACACACACACACACACACACCTCCTGCCCTGCACACACACACCTCCTGCCCTACACACACACACACACACACACACACACACCTCCTGCCCTGCACACACACACCTCCTGCCCTGCACACACACACACACACCTCCTGCCCTGCACACACACACCTCCTGCCCTACACACACACACACACACCTCCTTCCCTGCACACACACACCTCCTGCCCTACACACACACACACACCTCCTGCCCTGCACACACACACACACACCTCCTGCCCTGCACACACACACACACACACACACACCTCCTGCCCTGCACACACACACACACCTCCTGCCCTGCACACACACACCTCCTGCCCTGCACACACACACACACACACACCTCCTGCCCTGCACACACACACACACACCTCCTGCCCTGCACACACACACACACACCTCCTGCCCTGCACACACACACACACACACACACCTCCTGCCCTGCACACACACACACACACACCTCCTGCCCTGCACACACACACACACACACACACCTCCTGCCCTGCACACACACACACACACCTCCTGCCCTGCACACACACACCCACACACACCTCCTGCCCTGCACACACACACACACACACCTCCTGCCCTGCACACACACACACACACCTCCTGCCCTGCACACACACACACACACCTCCTGCCCTGCACACACACACACACACCTCCTGCCCTGCACACACACACACACACCTCCTGCCCTGCACACACACACACACACACACACCTCCTGCCCTGCACACACACACACACACCTCCTGCCCTGCACACACACACACACACCTCCTGCACACACACACACACACACACACCTCCTGCCCTGCACACACACACACACACACACCTCCTGCCCTGCACACACACACACACCTCCTGCCCTGCACACACACACACACACACACACACACACACACCTCCTGCCCTGCACACACACACACACACAAACACACCTCCTGCCCTGCACACACACACACACACACCTCCTGCCCTGCACACACACACACACACACCTCCTGCCCTGCAGACACACACCTCCTGCCCTGCACACACACACACACCCCGCCTGCCCTGCACACACACACACACATACACCTCCTGCCCTGCACACACACACACACACACCTCCTGCCCTGCGCACACACACACACCCACACACCTCCTGCCCTGCGCACACACACACACACACACCTCCTGCCCTGCACACACACACACCTCCTGCCCTGCACACACACACACCTCCTGCCCTGCACACACACACACCTCCTGCCCTGCACACACACACACACACACACCTCCTGCCCTGTACACACACACACACCTCCTGCCCTGCACACACACACACACACCTCCTGCCCTGCACACACACACACACACACCTCCTGCCCTGCACACACACACACACACACACACCTCCTGCCCTGCACACACACACACACACACACACACACCTCCTGCCCTGCACACACACACACACACACCTCCTGCCCTGCACACACACACCTCCTGCCCTGCACACACACACACACACACCTCCTGCCCTGCACACACACACACACACCTCCTGCCCTGCACACACACACACACACCTCCTGCCCTGCACACACACACACACACACACACCTCCTGCCCTGCGCACACACACACACACACACACCTCCTGCCCTGCACACACACACACACACACACCTCCTGCCCTGCACACACACACACACACCTCCTGCCCTGCACACACACACACACACCTCCTGCCCTGCACACACACACATACACACCTCCTGCCCTGCACACACACACACATACACACCTCCTGCCCTGCACACTCACACACACACACCTCCTGCCCTGCACACACACACACACACACCTCCTGCCCTGCACACACACACACACACACACACCTCCTGCCCTGCACACACACACACACACCTCCTGCCCTGCGCACACACACACACACACCTCCTGCCCTGCACACACACCTCCTGCCCTGCACACACACCTCCTGCCCTGCACACACACACACACCTCCTGCCCTGCACACACACACACACACACCTCCTGCCCTGCACACACACACACACACACCTCCTGCCCTGCACACACACACACACACACATACACACCTCCTGCCCTGCACACACACACACACATACACACCTCCTGCCCTGCACACACACACCTCCTGCCCTGCACACACACCTCCTGCCCTGCACACACACCTCCTGCCCTGCACACACACCTCCTGCCCTGCACACACACCTCCTGCCCTGCACACACACCTCCTGCCCTGCACACACACACACACACACCTCCTGCCCTGCACACACACACACACATACACACCTCCTGCCCTGCACACACACACACACATACACACCTCCTGCCCTGCACACACACACACACACTCCTCCTGCCCTGCACACACACACACACACACCTCCTGCCCTGCACACACACACACACACACACACACACACACCTCCTGCCCTACACACACACACACACACACACCTCCTGCCCTGCACACACACACACACACCTCCTGCCCTGCACACACACACACACACCTCCTGCCCTGCACACACACACACACACACACCTCCTGCCCTGCACACACACACACACACACCTCCTGCCCTGCACACACACACACACACACCTCCTGCCCTGCACACACACACCTCCTGCCCTGCACACACACACACACACACACCTCCTGCCCTGCACACACACACACACACACCTCCTGCCCTGCACACACACACACACCTCCTGCCCTGCACACACACACACACACCTCCTGCCCTGCACACACACACACACACACACCTCCTGCCCTGCACACACACACACACCTCCTGCCCTGCGCACACACACACACACACACCTCCTGCCCTGCACACACACACACACACACCTCCTGCCCTGCACACACACACACACACCTCCTGCCCTGCACACACACACACACACCTCCTGCCCTGCACACACACACACACACACACACCTCCTGCCCTGCACACACACACACATACACACCTCCTGCCCTGCACACACACACACATACACACCTCCTGCCCTGCACACTCACACACACACACACCTCCTGCCCTGCACACACACACACACACCTCCTGCCGTGCACACACACACACACCTCCTGCCCTGCACACACACACACACACACACACACACACACACACACCTCCTGCCCTGCACACACACACACCTCCTGCCCTGCGCACACACACACACACACACACACACACCTCCTGCCCTGCACACACACACACACACCTCCTGCCCGGCACACACACACACACCTCCTGCCCTGCGCACACACACACCTCCTGCCCTGCGCACACACACACACACACCTCCAACCCTGCGCACACACACACACACACACACACACCTCCTGCCCTGCACACACACACACACACACACACACATACACACCTCCTGCCCTGCACACACACACACACACACACCTCCTGCCCTGCACACACACACACACACCTCCTGCCCTGCACACACACACACACACACACACACCTCCTGCCCTGCACACACACACACACACACCTCCTGCCCTGCACACACACACACACACCTCCTGCCCTGCACACACACACCCACACACACCTCCTGCCCTGCACACACACACCCACACCTCCTGCCCTGCACACACACACACACACACACACACCTCCTGCCCTGCACACACACACACACACACCTCCTGCCCTGCACACACACACACACCTCCTGCCCTGCACACACACACACATACACCTCCTGCCCTGCACACACACACACACCTCCTGCCCTGCACACACACACACACACACACACACACACACCTCCTGCCCTGCACACACACACACACACACCTCCTGCCCTGCACACACACACACACACAAACACACCTCCTGCCCTGCAGACACACACACACACACCTCCTGCCCTGCACACACACACATACACACACACACCTCCTGCCCTGCACACACACACACACACCTCCTGCCCTGCAGACACACACCTCCTGCCCTGCACACACACACACACCCCTCCTGCCCTGCACACACACACACACATACACCTCCTGCCCTGCACACACACACACACACACCTCCTGCCCTGCGCACACACACACACCCACACACCTCCTTCCCTGCGCACACACACACACACACACCTCCTGCCCTGCACACACACACACCTCCTGCCCTGCACACACACACACCTCCTGCCCTGCACACACACACACCTCCTGCCCTGCACACACACACACACACCTCCTGCCCTGCACACACACACACACACACCTCCTGCCCTGCACACACACACCTCCTGCCCTGCACACACACACACACACACCTCCTGCCCTGCACACACACACACACACACCTCCTGCCCTGCACACACACACACACACACCTCCTGCCCTGCACACACACACACACCTCCTGCCCTGCACACACACACACATACACACCTCCTGCCCTGCACACACACACACATACACACCTCCTGCCCTGCACACACACACACATACACACCTCCTGCCCTGCACACACACACACACACACCTCCTGCCCTGCACACACACACACACACCTCCTGCCCTGCACACACACACACACCTCCTGCCCTGCACTCACACACACACACCTCCTGCCCTGCACACACACACACACACACACACCTCCTGCCCTGCGCACACACACACACACACCTCCTGCCCTGCGCACACACACACACACACCTCCTGCCCTGCACACACACACACACACCTCCTGCCCTGCACACACACACACACACCTCCTGCCCTGCACACACACACACACACACACCTCCTGCCCTGCACACACACACACACACACACCTCCTGCCCTGCACACACACACACACACACACACACACACACACACCTCCTGCCCTGCACACACACACACACACACCTCCTGCCCTGCACACACACACACACCTCCTGCCCTGCGCACACACACACACACACACACCTCCTGCCCTGCACACACACACACACCTCCTGCCCTGCACACACACACACACACACACCTCCTGCCCTGCACACACACACATACACACCTCCTGCCCTGCACACACACACACATACACACCTCCTACCCTGCACACACACACACACACACCTCCTGCCCTGCACACACACACACACACACACACCTCCTGCCCTGCACACACACACACACACACACCTCCTGCCCTGCACACACACACACACACACACACACACACACACCTCCTGCCCTGCACACACACACACACACACACCTCCTGCCCTGCACACACACACACACCTCCTGCCCTGCGCACACACACACACACACACACCTCCTGCCCTGCACACACACACACACCTCCTGCCCTGCACACACACACACACACACACCTCCTGCCCTGCACACACACACATACACACCTCCTGCCCTGCACACACACACATACACACCTCCTGCCCTGCACACACACACACATACACACCTCCTACCCTGCACACACACACACACACACCTCCTGCCCTGCACACACACACACACACACACACCTCCTGCCCTGCACACACACACACACACCTCCTGCCCGGCACACACACACACACACACACACACACCTCCTGCCCTGCACACACACACACACACACACACACACCTCCTGCCCTGCGCACACACACACACACACCTCCTGCCCTGCACACACACCTCCTGCCCTGCACACACACCTCCTGCCCTGCACACACACACACACCTCCTGCCCTGCACACACACACACACACCTCCTGCCCTGCACACACACACACACACCTCCTGCCCTGCACACACACACACACACCTCCTGCCCTGCACACACACACCTCCTGCCCTGCACACACACACACACATACACACCTCCTGCCCTGCACACACACACACACATACACACCTCCTGCCCTGCACACACACACCTCCTGCCCTGCACACACACCTCCTGCCCTGCACACACACCTCCTGCCCTGCACACACACACACACACACCTCCTGCCCTGCACACACACACACACACCTCCTGCCCTGCACACACACACACACACCTCCTGCCCTGCACACACACACACACATACACACCTCCTGCCCTGCACACACACACACATACACACCTCCTGCCCTGCACACACACACATACACACCTCCTGCCCTGCACACACACACACATACACACCTCCTGCCCTGCACACACACACACACCTCCTGCCCTGCACACACACACACACACACACCTCCTGCCCTGCACACACACACACACACACACCTCCTGCCCTGCACACACACACACACACACACCTCCTGCCCTGCACACACACACACACACCTCCTGCCCTTCACACACACACACACACCTCCTGCCCTGCGCACACACACACACACACCTCCTGCCCTGCACACACACACACACACTCCTCCTGCCCTGCACACACACACACACACACAGCTCCTGCCCTGCACACACACACACACAGCTCCTGCCCTGCACACACACACACACACCTCCTGCCCTGCACACACACACACACACACCTCCTGCCCTGCACACACACACCTCCTGCCCTGCACACACACACCTCCTGCCCTGCACACACACACACACACACACACCTCCTGCCCTGCACACACACACACACACACCTCCTGCCCAGCACACACACACACACACACCTCCTGCCCTGCACACACACACACACACCTCCTGCCCTGCACACACACACACACACACACCTCCTGCCCTGCACACACACACACACACACCTCCTGCCCTGCGCACACACACACACACACACCTCCTGCCCTGCACACACACACACACACACACACACACCTCCTGCCCTGCACACACACACACACACCTCCTGCCCTGCACACACACACCTCCTGCCCTGCACACACACACACACACACCTCCTGCCCTGCACACACACACACATACACACCTCCTGCCCTGCACACACACACACACACCTCCTGCCCTGCACACACACACACACACCTCCTGCCCTGCACACACACACACACCTCCTGCCCTGCACACACACACACACCTCCTGCCCTGCACACACACACACACACACACACACACACACACACACACACACACACACACCTCCTGCCCTGCACACACACACACACCTCCTGCCCTGCACACACACACACACACCTCCTGCCCTGCACACACACACACACACCTCCTGCCCGGCACACACACACACACCTCCTGCCCTGCGCACACACACACACACACCTCCAACCCTGCGCACACACACACACACACACACCTCCTGCCCTGCACACACACACACACACACACACACCTCCTGCCCTGCAGACACACACACACACACACACACACACACCTCCTGCCCTGCAGACACACACACACTCCTCCTGCCCTGCAGACACACACACACACACACACACCTCCTGCCCTGCACACACACACACCTCCTGCCCTGCACACACACACACACCTCCTGCCCTGCACACACACACACACACCCACACACACCTCCTGCCCTGCACACACACACACACACACCTCCTGCCCTGCAGACACACACACACACTCCTCCTGCCCTGCAGACACACACACACACTCCTCCTGCCCTGCAGACACACACACACACACCTCCTGCCCTGCACACACGCACACACACACCTCCTGCCCTGCACACGCACACACACACCTCCTGCCCTGCACACACACACACACACACCTCCTGCCCTGCACACACACACACACACACCTCCTGCCCTGCACACACACACACACACCTCCTGCCCTGCACACACACACACACACACCTCCTGCCCTGCACACACATACACACACACCTCCTGCCCTGCACACACACACACACACCTCCTGCCCTGCACACACACACACACCTCCTGCCCTGCGCGCACACACACACACCTCCTGCCCTGCAGACACACACACACACACACACACACACACCTCCTGCCCTGCACACACACACCTCCTGCCCTGCACACACACACCTCCTGCCCTGCACACACACACCTCCTGCCCTGCACACACACACCTCCTGCCCTGCACACACACACACACACACACACACCTCCTGCCCTGCACACACACACACACACACCTCCTGCCCTGCACACACACACACACACCTCCTGCCCTGCACACACACACACACACACCTCCTGCCCTGCACACACACACACACACACACCTCCTACCCTGCGCACACACACACACACCTCCTGCCCTGCACACACACACACACACCTCCTGCCCTGCAGACACACACAAACACACCTCCTGCCCTGCAGACACACACACACACACTCCTCCTGCCCTGCAGACACACACACACACACACACCTCCTGCCCTGCACACACACACACACACCTCCTGCCCTGCACACACACACACACACACACCCACACACACACCTCCTGCCCTGCACACACACACACACACACACCTCCTGCCCTGCACACACACACACACACACACCTCCTGCCCTGCACACACACACACACACACACACACACACCTCCTGCCCTGCACACACACACACACACACACACACACACCTCCGGCCCTGCACACACACACACACACACACACACCTCCTGCCCTGCACACACACACACACACACCTCCGGCCCTGCACACACACACCTCCTGCCCTGCACACACACACACACACACAACTCCTGCCCTGCACACACACACCTCCTGCCCTGCACACACACACACACCTCCTGCCCTGCACACACACACACACACACCTCCTGCCCTGCACACACACACACACACACACACACCTCCTGCCCTGCACACACACACACACACACACCTCCTGCCCTGCACACACACACACACACACACCTCCTGCCCTGCACACACACACACACACACACCTCCTGCCCTGCAGACACACACACACACACACCTCCTGCCCTGCACACACACACACACACACACCTCCTGCCCTGCACACACACACACACACACCTCCTGCCCTGCACACACACACACACCTCCTGCCCTGCAGACACACACACACACACACAAACCTCCTGGCCTGCAGACACACACACACACCTCCTGCCCTGCACACACACACACACCTCCTGCCCTGCACACACACACACACACACACCTCCTGCCCTGCACACACACACACACACACACACACACACACACACCCCTCCTGCCCTGCAGACACACACACACACACACCCCTCCTGCCCTGCAGACACACACACACACACACCCCTCCTGCCCTGCAGACACACACACACACCCCTCCTGCCCTGCAGACACACACACACACACACCCCTCCTGCCCTGCAGACACACACACACACCCCTCCTGCCCTGCAGGCACACACAAACACACGCCTCCTGCCCTGCAGGCACACACACACACACGCCTCCTGCCCTGCAGGCACACACACACACACCTCCTGCCCTGCACACGCACACACACACACCTCCTGCCCTGCACACGCACACACACACACCTCCTGCCCTGCAGACACACACACACCTCCTGCCCTGCAGACACACACACACCTCCTGCCCTGCAGACACACACACACACCCCTCCTGCCCTGCAGACACACACACACACCCCTCCTGCCCTGCAGACACACACACACACCCCTCCTGCCCTGCAGACACACACACACACCCCTCCTGCCCTGCAGACACACACACACACCCCTCCTGCCCTGCAGACACACACACACACCCCTCCTGCCCTGCAGACACACACACACACCCCTCCTGCCCTGCAGACACACACACACACACCTCCTGCCCTGCAGACACACACACACACACCTCCTGCCCTGCAGACACACACACACACACCTCCTGCCCTGCAGACACACACACACACACCTCCTGCCCTGCAGACACACACACACACACCTCCTGCCCTGCAGACACACACACACACACCTCCTGCCCTGCAGACACACACACACACACCTCCTGCCCTGCAGACACACACACACACACCTCCTGCCCTGCAGACACACACACACACACCTCCTGCCCTGCAGACACACACACACACCTCCTGCCCTGCAGACACACACACACACACCTCCTGCCCTGCAGACACACACACACACACCTCCTGCCCTGCAGACACACACACACCTCCTGCCCTGCAGACACACACACACCTCCTGCCCTGCAGACACACACACACCTCCTGCCCTGCAGACACACACACACACCTCCTGCCCTGCACACACACACACACACACACCTCCTGCCCTGTACACACACACACACACACCTCCTGCCCTGCAGACACACACACACACACACCTCCTGCCCTGCAGACACACACACACACACACCTCCTGCCCTGCACACACACACACACACCTCCTGCCCTGCAGACACACACACACACCTCCTGCCCTGCAGACACACACACACACCTCCTGCCCTGCACACACACACACACACCTCCTGCCCTGCACACACACACACACACCTCCTGCCCTGCACACACACACACACACACACACACACCTCCTGCCCTGCACACACACACACACACACCTCCTGCCCTGCACACACACACACACACACCTCCTGCCCTGCACACACACACACACACACCTCCTGCCCTGCACACACACACACACCTCCTGCCCTGCACACACACACACACCTCCTGCCCTGCACACACACACACACACCTCCTGCCCTGCACACACACACACACACACCCCCTGCCCTGCACACACACACACACACACCTCCTGCCCTGCACACACACACACACACCTCCTGCCCTGCACACACACACACACCTCCTGCCCTGCACACACACACACACACACCTCCTGCCCTGCACACACACACACACACCTCCTGCCCTGCACACACACACACACACACCTCCTGCCCTGCACACACACACACACACACCTCCTGCCCTGCACACACACACACACACCTCCTGCCCTGCACACACACACACACACCTCCTGCCCTGCACGCACACACACACACACACACCTCCTGCCCTGCACACACACACACACACCTCCTGCCCTGCACACACACACACACACCTCCTGCCCTGCACACACACACACCTCCTGCCCTGCACACACACACACCTCCTGCCCTGCACACTCACACACACACACACACCTCCTGCCCTGCACACACACACACACCTCCTGCCCTGCACACACACACACACACACACACACACACACACACCTCCTGCCCTGCACACACACACACACCTCCTGCCCTGCACACACACACACACACACACACACCTCCTGCCCTGCACACACACACACACACACCTCCTGCCCGGCACACACACACACACCTCCTGCCCTGCACACACACACACACCTCCTGCCCTGCGCACACACACACACCTCCTGCCCTGCGCACACACACACACACCTCCTACCCTGCGCACACACACACACACACACACACCTCCTGCCCTGCACACACACACACACACACACACCTCCTGCCCTGCAGACACACACACACACCTCCTGCCCTGCAGACACACACACACACACTCCTCCTGCCCTGCAGACACACACACACACACACACACACCTCCTGCCCTGCACACACACACACACCTCCTGCCCTGCACACACACACACACCCACACACACCTCCTGCCCTGCACACACACACACACACACCTCCTGCCCTGCAGACACACACACACACTCCTCCTGCCCTGCACACACGCACACACACACCTCCTGCCCTGCACACACACACACACACCTCCTGCCCTGCACACACACACACACACACCTCCTGCCCTGCAGACACACACACACGCACACACACCTCCTACCCTGCGCACACACACACACACCTCCTGCCCTGCACACACACACACACACACCTCCTGCCCTGCACACACACACACACACCTCCTGCCCTGCAGACACACACAAACACACCTCCTGCCCTGCAGACACACACACACACACTCCTCCTGCCCTGCAGACACACACACACACACACCTCCTGCCCTGCACACACACACACACACCTCCTGCCCTGCACACACACACACACACACACCTCCTGCCCTGCACACACACACACACACACACCTCCTGCCCTGCACACACACACACACACACACCTCCTGCCCTGCACACACACACACACACACACACACACACACACACACCTCCTGCCCTGCACACACACACACACACACACACACCTCCGGCCCTGCACACACACACACACACACACACACCTCCTGCCCTGCACACACACACACACACACCTCCGGCCCTGCACACACACACCTCCTGCCCTGCACACACACACACACAACTCCTGCCCTGCACACACACACACACACACACACCTCCTGCCCTGCACACACACACACACACACACCTCCTGCCCTGCACACACACACACACACACACACCTCCTGCCCTGCACACACACACACACACACACACACCTCCTGCCCTGCACACACACACACACCTCCTGCCCTGCACACACACACACACACACACCTCCTGCCCTGCACACACACACACACACACACACACACACACACACACACACACACACACACACACACCTCCGGCCCTGCACACACACACACACACACACACCTCCTGCCCTGCACACACACACACACACACCTCCGGCCCTGCACACACACACCTCCTGCCCTGCACACACACACACACACACAACTCCTGCCCTGCACACACACACACACACACACCTCCTGCCCTGCACACACACACACACCTCCTGCCCTGCACACACACACACACACACACCTCCTGCCCTGCACACACACACACACACACACCTCCTGCCCTGCACACACACACACACACACACACACCTCCTGCCCTGCACACACACACACACACACACACACCTCCTGCCCTGCACACACACACACACACACACCTCCTGCCCTGCACACACACACACACACACCTCCTGCCCTGCACACACACACACACACACACACACCTCCTGCCCTGCAGACACACACACACACACCTCCTGCCCTGCACACACACACACACCTCCTGCCCTGCACACACACACACACGCACACCTCCTGCCCTGCACACACACACACACACACACACACACACACACACACACACACACACACACCTCCTGCCCTGCACACACACACACACACACACACACCTCCTGCCCTGCACACACACACACCTCCTGCCCTGCAGACACACACACACACACACCTCCTGCCCTGCAGACACACACACACACACACCTCCTGCCCTGCAGACACACACACACACACACCCCTCCTGCCCTGCAGACACACACACACACACACCCCTCCTGCCCTGCAGACACACACACACACCCCTCCTGCCCTGCAGACACACACACACACACACCCCTCCTGCCCTGCAGACACACACACACACCCCTCCTGCCCTGCAGGCACACACACACACACCCCTCCTGCCCTGCAGACACACACACACACACCCCTCCTGCCCTGCAGACACACACACACACCCCTCCTGCCCTGCAGGCACACACAAACACACGCCTCCTGCCCTGCAGACACACACACACACACCTCCTGCCCTGCACACGCACACACCTCCTGCCCTGCACACGCACACACACACACCTCCTGCCCTGCACACACACACACACACCTCCTGCCCTGCAGACACACACACACACCTCCTGCCCTGCAGACACACACACACACACCTCCTGCCCTGCAGACACACACACACACACCTCCTGCCCTGCAGACACACACACACACACCTCCTGCCCTGCAGACACACACACACACACCTCCTGCCCTGCAGACACACACACACACACCTCCTGCCCTGCAGACACACACACACACACCTCCTGCCCTGCAGACACACACACACACACCTCCTGCCCTGCAGCCACACACACACACACCTCCTGCCCTGCAGCCACACACACACACACCTCCTGCCCTGCAGCCACACACACACACACCTCCTGCCCTGCAGACACACACACACACACCTCCTGCCCTGCAGACACACACACACACACCTCCTGCCCTGCAGACACACACACACACACCTCCTGCCCTGCAGACACACACACACACACCTCCTGCCCTGCAGACACACACACACACACCTCCTGCCCTGCAGACACACACACACACACCTCCTGCCCTGCAGACACACACACACACACCTCCTGCCCTGCAGACACACACACACACACCTCCTGCCCTGCAGACACACACACACACACCTCCTGCCCTGCAGACACACACACACACACCTCCTGCCCTGCAGACACACACACACACACCTCCTGCCCTGCAGACACACACACACACACCTCCTGCCCTGCAGACACACACACACACACCTCCTGCCCTGCAGACACACACACACACACCTCCTGCCCTGCAGACACACACACACACACCTCCTGCCCTGCAGACACACACACACACACCTCCTGCCCTGCAGACACACACACACCTCCTGCCCTGCAGACACACACACACCTCCTGCCCTGCAGACACACACACACACCTCCTGCCCTGCACACACACACACACACACACCTCCTGCCCTGTACACACACACACACCTCCTGCCCTGCAGACACACACACACCTCCTGCCCTGCAGACACACACACACACCTCCTGCCCTGCACACACACACACACACACACCTCCTGCCCTGTACACACACACACACACACCTCCTGCCCTGCAGACACACACACACACACACACCTCCTGCCCTGCAGACACACACACACACACACCTCCTGCCCTGCACACACACACACACACACACACACACACCTCCTGCCCTGCACACACACACACACACACAGACCTCCTGCCCTGCACACACACACACACACCTCCTGCCCTGCACACACACCTCCTGCCCTGCACACACACACACACACACACACACACCTCCTGCCCTGCACACACACACACACCTCCTGCCCTGCACACACACACACACACCTCCTGCCCTGCACACACACACACACACCTCCTGCCCTGCACACACACACACACACACCCCCTGCCCTGCACACACACACACACACCTCCTGCCCTGCACACACACACACACACCTCCTGCCCTGCACACACACACCCACACCTCCTGCCCTGCGCACACACACCCACACACACCTCCTGCCCTGCACACACACACACCTCCTGCCCTGCACACACACACACCTCCTGCCCTGCACACACACACACCTCCTGCCCTGCACACACACACACACACACCTCCTGCCCTGCACACACACACACACACCTCCTGCCCTGCACACACACACACACACCTCCTGCCCTGCACACACACACACACACCTCCTGCCCTGCACACACACACACACCTCCTGCCCTGCACACTCACACACCTCCTGCCCTGCACACTCACACACACACACACACCTCCTGCCCTGCACACACACACACACACCTCCTGCCCTGCACACACACACACACACCTCCTGCCCTGCACACACACACACACCTCCTGCCCTGCACACACACACACACCTCCTGCCCTGCACACACACACACACACACACACACCTCCTGCCCTGCACACACACACACACACCTCCTGCCCGGCACACACACACACACCTCCTGCCCTGCACACACACACACACCTCCTGCCCTGCGCACACACACACACACCTCCTACCCTGCGCACACACACACACACACACACACCTCCTGCCCTGCACACACACACACACACACACACCTCCTGCCCTGCAGACACACACACACACACCTCCTGCCCTGCAGACACACACACACACACTCCTCCTGCCCTGCAGACACACACACACACACACACCTCCTGCCCTGCACACACACACACACCTCCTGCCCTGCACACACACACACACCCACACACACCTCCTGTCCTGCACACACACACACACACACACCTCCTGCCCTGCAGACACACACACACACTCCTCCTGCCCTGCAGACACACACACACACACACCTCCTGCCCTGCACACACGCACACACACACCTCCTGCCCTGCACACACACACACACACCTCCTGCCCTGCACACACACACACACCTCCTGCCCTGCGCGCACACACACACACCTCCTGCCCTGCGCGCACACACACACACCTCCTGCCCTGCAGACACACACACACACACACACACACACCTCCTGCCCTGCACACACACACCACCTGCCCTGCACACACACACCTCCTGCCCTGCACACACACACACACACACCTCCTGCCCTGCACACACACACACACACACACACACACCTCCTGCCCTGCACACACACACACACACACACCTCCTGCCCTGCACACACACACACACACACACCTCCTGCCCTGCACACACACACACACACACACACACCTCCTACCCTGCGCACACACACACACACCTCCTGCCCTGCACACACACACACACACACCTCCTGCCCTGCTGACACACACACACACACCTCCTGCCCTGCTGACACACACACACACACCTCCTGCCCTGCTGACACACACACACACACCTCCTGCCCTGCACACACACACACACACCTCCTGCCCTGCACACACACACACACACACACCTCCTGCCCTGCACACACACACACACACACACCTCCTGCCCTGCACACACACACACACCTCCTGCCCTGCACACACACACACACACACACCTCCTGCCCTGCACACACACACACACACACCTCCTGCCCTGCACACACACACACACACACACCTCCTGCCCTGCACACACACACACACACACACCTCCTGCCCTGCACACACACACACACACACACACACACACACACACACACCTCCTGCCCTGCAGACACACACACACACACACACACACACCTCCTGGCCTGCAGACACACACACACACCTCCTGCCCTGCACACACACACACACACATACACACACACACACACACACACACACCTCCTGCCCTGCAGACACACACACACACACCTCCTGCCCTGCAGACACACACACACACACACCTCCTGCCCTGCAGACACACACACACACACACCTCCTGCCCTGCAGACACACACACACACACACCTCCTGCCCTGCAGACACACACACACACCCCTCCTGCCCTGCAGACACACACACACACACACCCCTCCTGCCCTGCAGACACACACACACACACACCCCTCCTGCCCTGCAGACACACACACACACACACCCCTCCTGCCCTGCAGACACACACACACACACACCCCTCCTGCCCTGCAGACACACACACACACACACCCCTCCTGCCCTGCAGACACACACACACACACACCCCTCCTGCCCTGCAGACACACACACACACACACCCCTCCTGCCCTGCAGACACACACACACACACACCCCTCCTGCCCTGCACACACACACACACACACCTCCTGCCCTGCACACACACACACACCTCCTGCCCTGCACACACACACACACCTCCTGCCCTGCACACACACACACACCTCCTGCCCTGCACACACACACACACCTCCTGCCCTGCACGCACACACACACACCTCCTGCCCTGCACACACACACCTCCTGCCCTGCGCACACACACACACACACACCTCCTGCCCTGCACACACACACACACCTCCTGCCCTGCACACACACACACACCTCCTGCCCTGCACGCACACACACACACACACACCTCCTGCCCTGCACACACACACACACACACACCTCCTGCCCTGCACACACACACACACACACACACACACCTCCTGCCCTGCACACACACACACACACACCTCCTGCCCTGCACACACACACACACACACCTCCTGCCCTGCACATACACACACACACCTCCTGCCCTGCACACACACACACACACCTCCTGCCCTGCACACACACACACACACACACCTCCTGCCCTGCACACACACACACACCTCCTGCCCTGCACACACACACACACCTCCTGCCCTGCACGCACACACACACACACACACCTCCTGCCCTGCACACACACACACACACACACCTCCTGCCCTGCACACACACACACACACACACACACACCTCCTGCCCTGCACACACACACACACACACCTCCTGCCCTGCACACACACACACACACACCTCCTGCCCTGCACATACACACACACACCTCCTGCCCTGCACACACACACACACACCTCCTGCCCTGCACACACACACACACACACACCTCCTGCCCTGCACACACACACACACACCTCCTGCCCTGCACACACACACACACACACACCTCCTGCCCTGCACACACACACACACCTCCTGCCCTGCACACACA
The DNA here is from genome assembly GCF_047496795.1 of Chiloscyllium punctatum. Classification (NCBI taxonomy): domain Eukaryota; kingdom Metazoa; phylum Chordata; class Chondrichthyes; order Orectolobiformes; family Hemiscylliidae; genus Chiloscyllium; species Chiloscyllium punctatum. The sequence goes on along the minus strand of NC_092760.1, from coordinate 25,776,137 downwards.
CACACACACACACACCTCCTGCCCTGCACACACACACACACCTCCTGCCCTGCACACACACACACACCTCCTGCCCTGCACACACACACACACCTCCTGCCCTGCACACACACACACACACCTCCTGCCCTGCACACACACACACACACACACCTCCTGCCCTGCACACACACACACACACCTCCTGCCCTGCACACACACACACACACACACCTCCTGCCCTGCACACACACACACACACACACCTCCTGCCCTGCACACACACACACACCTCCTGCCCTGCACACACACACACACACACACACCTCCTGCCCTGCACACACACACACACCTCCTGCCCTGCACACACACACACACCTCCTGCCCTGCACACACACACACACCTCCTGCCCTGCACACACACACACACCTCCTGCCCTGCACACACACACACACCTCCTGCCCTGCACACACACACACACACACACACACCTCCTGCCCGGCACACACACACACACCTCCTGCCCTGCACACACACACACAGCTCCTGCCCTGCGCACACACACACACACCTCCTACCCTGCGCGCACACACACACCTCCTGCCCTGCACACACACACACACACACCTCCTGCCCTGCAGACACACACACACACACCTCCTGCCCTGCAGACACACACACACACACTCCTCCTGCCCTGCAGACACACACACACACACACACACACCTCCTGCCCTGCACACACACACACACCTCCTGCCCTGCACACACACACACACCCACACACACCTCCTGCCCTGCACACACACACACACCTCCTGCCCTGCAGACACACACACACACTCCTCCTGCCCTGCAGACACACACACACACACCTCCTGCCCTGCACACACGCACACACACACCTCCTGCCCTGCACACACACACACACCTCCTGCCCTGCGCGCACACACACACACCTCCTGCCCTGCAGACACACACCTCCTGCCCTGCACACACACACCTCCTGCCCTGCACACACACACCCACACACCTCCTGCCCTGCACACACACACACACCTCCTGCCCTGCACACACACACACACACACACACCTCCTGCCCTGCACACACACACCTCCTGCCCTGCAGACACACACACACACACCTCCTGCCCTGCACACACACACACACACCTCCTGCCCTGCACACACACACACACACACACCTCCTGCCCTGCACACACACACACACACACACCTCCTGCCCTGCACACACACACACACACACACCTCCTGCCCTGCACACACACACACACACCTCCTGCCCTGCACACACACACACACACACACACACACCTCCTGCCCTGCACACACACACACACACACCTCCTGCCCTGCACACACACACACACACACACCTCCTGCCCTGCACACACACACACACACACACACACACACACCTCCTGCCCTGCAGACACACACACACACACACACACACACCTCCTGGCCTGCAGACACACATACACACACCTCCTGCCCTGCACACACACACACACACACACACACCTCCTGCCCTGCACACACACACACACACATACACACACACACACACCTCCTGCCCTGCACACACACACACCTCCTGCCCTGCAGACACACACACACACACCTCCTGCCCTGCAGACACACACACACACACACCTCCTGCCCTGCAGACACACACACACACACACCTCCTGCCCTGCAGACACACACACACACACACCTCCTGCCCTGCAGACACACACACACACACACCCCTCCTGCCCTGCAGACACACACACACACACACCCCTCCTGCCCTGCAGACACACACACACACACCCCTCCTGCCCTGCAGACACACACACACACCCCTCCTGCCCTGCAGACACACACACACACACACGCCTCCTGCCCTGCAGACACACACACACACACACACACACACCCCTCCTGCCCTGCAGACACACACACACACCCCTCCTGCCCTGCAGGCACACACACACACACGCCTCCTGCCCTGCAGACGCACACACACACACCTCCTGCCCTGCAGACGCACACACACACACCTCCTGCCCTGCAGACGCACACACACACACCTCCTGCCCTGCAGACGCACACACACACACCTCCTGCCCTGCAGACACACACACACCTCCTGCCCTGCACACACACACACACACACACACCTCCTGCCCTGCCCTGCACACACACACACACCTCCTGCCCTACACACACACACACACACACACACACACACACACACACACACACACACACACACACACACACACACACACCTCCTGCCCTGCAGACACACACACACACACACACACACACACACCTCCTGCCCTGCAGACACACACACACACACACACACACACACACACACACCTCCTGCCCTGCACACACACACACACACACACACCTCCTGCCCTGCACACACACACACACACACATACACACACACACACACCTCCTGCCCTGCACACACACACACCCCCTGCCCTGCAGACACACACACACACACCTCCTGCCCTGCAGACACACACACACACCTCCTGCCCTGCAGACACACACACACACACACCTCCTGCCCTGCAGACACACACACACACACCTCCTGCCCTGCAGACACACACACACACACACCCCTCCTGCCCTGCAGACACACACACACACACACCCCTCCTGCCCTGCAGACACACACACACACACCTCCTGCCCTGCAGACACACACACACACACACCTCCTGCCCTGCAGACACACACACACACCTCCTGCCCTGCAGACACACACACACACACACCTCCTGCCCTGCAGACACACACACACACACCTCCTGCCCTGCAGACACACACACACACACACCCCTCCTGCCCTGCAGACACACACACACACACACCCCTCCTGCCCTGCAGACACACACACACACCTCCTGCCCTGCACACACACACACACCTCCTGCCCTGCACACACACACACACCTCCTGCCCTGCACACACACACACACACACCTCCTGCCCTGCACACACACACACACACACCCCCTGCCCTGCACACACACACACACACACCCCCTGCCCTGCACACACACACACACACCCCCTGCCCTGCACACACGCACACACACCTCCTGCCCTGCACACACACACACACACCTCCTGCCCTGCACACACACACACACACACCTCCTGCCCTGCACACACACACACCTCCTGCCCTGCGCACACACACACACACACACCTCCTGCCCTGCACACACACACACACCTCCTGCCCTGCACACACACACACACACACCTCCTGCCCTGCACACACACACACACACACCTCCTGCCCTGCACACACACACACACACACCTCCTGCCCTGCACACACACACACACACCTCCTGCCCTGCACACACACACACACACACACACCCCTCCTGCCCTGCAGACACACACACACACACCTCCTGCCCTGCAGACACACACACACACACACCTCCTGCCCTGCAGACACACACACACACACACCTCCTGCCCTGCAGACACACACACACACACACCTCCTGCCCTGCAGACACACACACACACACACCTCCTGCCCTGCAGACACACACACACACACACCTCCTGCCCTGCAGACACACACACACACACACCTCCTGCCCTGCAGACACACACACACACACACCCCTCCTGCCCTGCAGACACACACACACACACACACCCCTCCTGCCCTGCACACACACACACACACACCTCCTGCCCTGCACACACACACACACCTCCTGCCCTGCACACACACACACACCTCCTGCCCTGCACACACACACACACCTCCTGCCCTGCACACACACACACACACACCTCCTGCCCTGCACACACACACACACACACACCCTGCCCTGCACACACACACACACACCTCCTGCCCTGCACACACACACACACACCTCCTGCCCTGCGCACACACACCTCCTGCCCTGCACACACACACACACACCTCCTGCCCTGCGCACACACACACACACACACCTCCTGCCCTGCACATACACACACACACCTCCTGCCCTGCACACACACACACACACCTCCTGCCCTGCACACACACACACACACACACCTCCTGCCCTGCACACACACACACACACCTCCTGCCCTGCACACACACACACACACACCTCCTGCCCTGCACACACAAACACACACACACCTCCTGCCCTGCACACTCACACACACACACACCTCCTGCCCTGCACACACACACACACACACACCTCCTGCCCTGCACACACACACACACACACACACACACACCTCCTGCCCTGCACACACACACACACCTCCTGCCCTGCACACACACACACACACACACACACCTCCTGCCCTGCACACACACACACACACCTCCTGCCCGGCACACACACACACACCTCCTGCCCTGCACACACACACACACCTCCTGCCCTGCGCACACACACACACACCTCCTACCCTGCGCACACACACACACACACACACACCTCCTACCCTGCGCACACACACACACACACACACACCTCCTGCCCTGCACACACACACACACACACCTCCTGCCCTGCAGACACACACACACACACCTCCTGCCCTGCAGACACACACACACACACTCCTCCTGCCCTGCAGACACACACACACACACACACACACACACACACACACACCTCCTGCCCTGCACACACACACACACCTCCTGCCCTGCACACACACACACACCCACACACACCTCCTGCCCTGCACACACACACACACACACCTCCTGCCCTGCAGACACACACACACACTCCTCCTGCCCTGCAGACACACACACACACTCCTCCTGCCCTGCAGACACACACACACACACACCTCCTGCCCTGCACACACGCACACACACACCTCCTGCCCTGCACACACACACACACACCTCCTGCCCTGCACACACACACACACCTCCTGCCCTGCACACACACACACACACACCTCCTGCCCTGCACACACACACACACCTCCTGCCCTGCGCGCACACACACACACCTCCTGCCCTGCAGACACACACCTCCTGCCCTGCAGACACACACCTCCTGCCCTGCACACACACACCTCCTGCCCTGCACACACACACCTCCTGCCCTGCACACACACACCTCCTGCCCTGCACACACACACCTCCTGCCCTGCACACACACACACACACACACACACACCTCCTGCCCTGCACACACACACACACCTCCTGCCCTGCACACACACACACACCTCCTGCCCTGCACACACACACACACCTCCTGCCCTGCACACACACACACACACCTCCTGCCCTGCACACACACACACACACACACCTCCTGCCCTGCACACACACACACACACACACACACACACACCTCCTACCCTGCGCACACACACACACACCTCCTGCCCTGCACACACACACACACACCTCCTGCCCTGCACACACACACCTCCTGCCCTGCAGACACACACACACACACCTCCTGCCCTGCACACACACACACCTCCTGCCCTGCACACACACACACACACACACCTCCTGCCCTGCACACACACACACACACACACACACCTCCTGCCCTGCACACACACACACACACACCTCCTGCCCTGCACACACACACACACACACACACACCTCCTGCCCTGCACACACACACACACACACACACACACACCTCCTGCCCTGCAGACACACACACACACACACACACACCTCCTGGCCTGCAGACACACACACACACCTCCTGCCCTGCACACACACACACACACCTCCTGCCCTGCACACACACACACACACATACACACACACACACACCTCCTGCCCTGCACACACACACACCTCCTGCCCTGCAGACACACACACACACACCTCCTGCCCTGCAGACACACACACACACACCCCTCCTGCCCTGCAGACACACACACACACACACCCCTCCTGCCCTGCAGACACACACACACCCCTCCTGCCCTGCAGACACACACACACACCCCTCCTGCCCTGCAGACACACACACACACACACGCCTCCTGCCCTGCAGACACACACACACACACACACACCCCTCCTGCCCTGCAGACACACACACACACCCCTCCTGCCCTGCAGGCACACACACACACACGCCTCCTGCCCTGCAGACGCACACACACACACCTCCTGCCCTGCAGACGCACACACACACACCTCCTGCCCTGCAGACGCACACACACACACCTCCTGCCCTGCAGACGCACACACACACACCTCCTGCCCTGCAGACACACACACACCTCCTGCCCTGCAGACACACACACACCTCCTGCCCTGCAGACACACACACACACCCCTCCTGCCCTGCAGACACACACACACACCCCTCCTGCCCTGCAGACACACACACACACACACACACACACACACCTCCTACCCTGCGCACACACACACACACCTCCTGCCCTGCACACACACACACACACCTCCTGCCCTGCACACACACACCTCCTGCCCTGCAGACACACACACACACACCTCCTGCCCTGCACACACACACACCTCCTGCCCTGCACACACACACACACACACACCTCCTGCCCTGCACACACACACACACACACACACCCTGCCCTGCACACACACACACACACACACCTCCTGCCCTGCACACACACACACACACACACACACACACCTCCTGCCCTGCAGACACACACACACACACACACACACCTCCTGGCCTGCAGACACACACACACACCTCCTGCCCTGCACACACACACACACACCTCCTGCCCTGCACACACACACACACACCTCCTGCCCTGCACACACACACACACACCTCCTGCCCTGCACACACACACACACACCTCCTGCCCTGCACACACACACACACACCTCCTGCCCTGCACACACACACACACACATACACACACACACACACCTCCTGCCCTGCACACACACACACCTCCTGCCCTGCAGACACACACACACACACCTCCTGCCCTGCAGACACACACACACACACCCCTCCTGCCCTGCAGACACACACACACACACACCCCTCCTGCCCTGCAGACACACACACACCCCTCCTGCCCTGCAGACACACACACACACCCCTCCTGCCCTGCAGACACACACACACACACACGCCTCCTGCCCTGCAGACACACACACACACACACACACCCCTCCTGCCCTGCAGACACACACACACACCCCTCCTGCCCTGCAGGCACACACACACACACGCCTCCTGCCCTGCAGACGCACACACACACACCTCCTGCCCTGCAGACGCACACACACACACCTCCTGCCCTGCAGACGCACACACACACACCTCCTGCCCTGCAGACGCACACACACACACCTCCTGCCCTGCAGACACACACACACCTCCTGCCCTGCAGACACACACACACCTCCTGCCCTGCAGACACACACACACACACCTCCGGCCCTGCAGACACACACACACACACCTCCTGCCCTGCAGACACACACACACACACCTCCTGCCCTGCAGACACACACACACACACCTCCTGCCCTGCAGACACACACACACACACCTCCTGCCCTGCAGACACACACACACACACACCTCCTGCCCTGCAGACACACACACACCTCCTGCCCTGCAGACACACACACACACCTCCTGCCCTGCAGACACACACACACACCTCCTGCCCTGCAGACACACACACACACCTCCTGCCCTGCAGACACACACACACACCTCCTGCCCTGCAGACACACACACACACCTCCTGCCCTGCAGACACACACACACACCTCCTGCCCTGCAGACACACACACACACACCTCCTGCCCTGCAGACACACACACACACCTCCTGCCCTGCAGACACACACACACACACCTCCTGCCCTGCAGACACACACACACACCTCCTGCCCTGCACACACACACACAACTCCTGCCCTGCAGACACACACACACCTCCTGCCCTGCAGACACACACACACCTCCTGCCCTGCACACACACACACACCTCCTGCCCTGCACACACACACACACCTCCTGCCCTGCACACACACACACACACACCTCCTGCCCTGCACACACACACACACACCTCCTGCCCTGCACACACACACACACACACCTCCTGCCCTGCACACACACACACACAAACCTCCTGCCCTGCACACACACACACACACACCTCCTGCCCTGCACACACACACACACACACCTCCTGCCCTGTACACACACACACACCTCCTGCCCTGCACACACACACACACACACCTCCTGCCCTGCAGACACACACACACACACACCTCCTGCCCTGCACACACACACACACACCTCCTGCCCTGCACACACACACACACACCTCCTGCCCTGCAGACACACACACACACCTCCTGCCCTGCACACACACACACACACACACCTCCTGCCCTGCACACACACACACACCTCCTGCCCTGCACACACACACACACACCTCCTGCCCTGCACACACACACACACACCTCCTGCCCTGCAGACACACACACACACACACCTCCTGCCCTGCAGACACACACACACACACACACACCTCCTGCCCTGCAGACACACACACACACACACACACACACACCTCCTGCCCTGCACACACACACACACACCTCCTGCCCTGCACACACACACACACACCTCCTGCCCTGCACGCACACACACACACCTCCTGCCCTGCACGCACACACACACACCTCCTGCCCTGCACGCACACACACACACCTCCTGCCCTGCAGACACACACACACACACACCTCCTGCCCTGCACACACACACACACACACCTCCTGCCCTGCAGACACACACACACACACACCTCCTGCCCTGCAGACACACACACACACACACCTCCTGCCCTGCAGACACACACACACACACACACACCTCCTGCCCTGCAGACACACACACACACACACAAACACCTCCAGCCCTGCAGACACACACACACACACACCTCCTGCCCTGCAGACACACACACACACACACACACACACCTCCTGCCCTGCAGACACACACACACACACACACACCTCCTGCCCTGCAGACACACTCACACCTCCTGCCCTGCAGACACACACACACACACATCTCCTGCCCTGCAGACACACACACACACACCTCCTGCCCTGCAGACACACACACACACACCTCCTGCCCTGCAGACACACTCACACCTCCTGCCCTGCAGACACACACACACACACCTCCTGCCCTGCAGACACACACACACACACCTCCTGCCCTGCACACACACACCTCCTGCCCTACACACACACACACACACACACACACACACCTCCTGCCCTGCACACACACACACACACCTCCTGCCCTGCACACACACACACACACCTCCTGCCCTGCACACACACACACACACACCTCCTGCCCTGCACACACACACCTCCTGCCCTGCACACACACACACACACACACACACCTCCTGCCCTGCACACACACACCTCCTGCCCTACACACACACACCTCCTGCCCTACACACACACACCTCCTGCCCTACACACACACACACACACACACACCTCCTGCCCTGCACACGCACACCTCCTGCCCTACACACACACACACACACACACACCTCCTGCCCTGCACACACACACACACACCTCCTGCCCTGCACACACACACACACACCTCCTGCCCTGCACACACACACCTCCTGCCCTGCACACACACACACACACACACACCTCCTGCCCTGCACACACACACACACACACACCTCCTGCCCTGCACACACACACACACACACCTCCTGCCCTGCACACACACACACACACACACACCTCCTGCCCTGCACACACACACACCTCCTGCCCTGCACACACACACACACACACACACCTCCTGCCCTGCACACACACACACACACACCTCCTGCCCTGCACACACACACACACCTCCTGCCCTGCACACACCTCCTGCCCTGCACACACACACACACCTCCTGCCCTGCACACACACACACACACCTCCTGCCCTGCACACACACACACACACACCTCCTGCCCTGCACACACACACACACACCTCCTGCCCTGCACACACACACACACACACACACCTCCTGCCCTGCACACACACACACACCTCCTGCCCTGCACACACACACACACACACACCTCCTGCCCTGCACACACACACACACACACACCTCCTGCCCTGCACACACACACACACACACACACACACCTCCTGCCCTGCACACACACACACACACACCTCCTGCCCTGCACACACACACACACACACCTCCTGCCCTGCACACACACACACACACACCTCCTGCCCTGCACACACACACACACCTCCTGCCCTGCACACACCTCCTGCCCTACACACACACACACACACACACCTCCTGCCCTGCACACACACACACACACCTCCTGCCCTGCACACACACACACACACACACCTCCTGCCCTGCACACACACACACACCTCCTGCCCTGCACACACACACACACACACACCTCCTGCCCTGCACACACACACACACACACACACACACCTCCTGCCCTGCACACACACACACACACCTCCTGCCCTGCACACACACACACACACACACCTCCTGCCCTGCACACACACACACCTCCTGCCCTGCACACACACACACACCTCCTGCCCTGCACACACACACACACACACACCTCCTGCCCTGCACACACACACACACACACACACACCTCCTGCCCTGCACACACACACACACACACACACACACCTCCTGCCCTGCACACACACACACACACACACCTCCTGCCCTGCACACACACACACACACACCTCCTGCCCTGCACACACACACACACACACCTCCTGCCCTGCACACACACACACACACACCTCCTGCCCTGCACACACACACACACACACCTCCTGCCCTGCACACACACACACACCTCCTGCCCTGCACACACCTCCTGCCCTACACACACACACACACACACACACACCTCCTGCCCTGCACACACACACACACACCTCCTGCCCTGCACACACACACACACACACCTCCTGCCCTGCACACACACACACACACACCTCCTGCCCTGCACACACACACACACACCTCCTGCCCTGCACACACACACACACACCTCCTGCCCTGCACACACACACACACCTCCTGCCCTGCACACACACACACACACACACACCTCCTGCCCTGCACACACACACACACCTCCTGCCCTGCACACACACACACACACACACACCTCCTGCCCTGCACACACACACACACACACACACACCTCCTGCCCTGCACACACACACACACACACCTCCTGCCCTGCACACACACACACACCCCTCCTGCCCTGCACACACACACACACACACACACACCCCTCCTGCCCTGCACACACACACACACACACACACACCTCCTGCCCTGCGCACACACACACACACCTCCTGCCCTGCACACACACACACACACACACACCTCCTGCCCTGCACACACACACACACACACCTCCTGCCCTGCACACACACACACACACACCTCCTGCCCTGCACACACACACACACACACACACCTCCTGCCCTGCACACACACACACACACCTCCTGCCCTGCACACACACACACACACCTCCTGCCCTGCACACACACACACACACCTCCTGCCCTGCACACACACACACACACACACACACACACACACACCTCCTGCCCTGCACACACACACACACCTCCTGCCCTGCACACACACACACACCTCCTGCCCTGCACACACACACACACCTCCTGCCCTGCACACACACACACACCTCCTGCCCTGCACACACACACACACCTCCTGCCCTGCACACACACACACACCTCCTGCCCTGCACACACACACACCCCTCCTGCCCTGCACACACACACACACACACACCCCTCCTGCCCTGCACACACACACACACACACACCTCCTGCCCTGCGCACACACACACACACACCTCCTGCCCTGCGCACACACACACACACCTCCTGCCCTGCACACACACACACACACACCTCCTGCCCTGCACACACACACACACACCTCCTGCCCTGCACACACACACACACACACCTCCTGCCGTACACACACACACACCTCCTGCCCTGCACACACACACACACACACCTCCTGCCCTGCACACACACACACATACACACCTCCTGCCCTGCACACACACACACCTCCTGCCCTGCACACACACACACACACCTCCTGCCCTGCACACACACACACACACACCTCCTGCCCTGCACACACACACACACACACCTCCTGCGCTGCACACACACACACACACACCTCCTGCCCTGCACACACACACACACACACCTCCTGCCCTGCACACACACACACACACACACACCTCCTGCCCTGCACACACACACACACACACACACCTCCTGCCCTGCACACACACACACACACACACACCTCCTGCCCTGCACACACACACACACACCTCCTGCCCTGCACACACACACACACACCTCCTGCCCTGCACACACACACACACACACACACCTCCTGCCCTGCACACACACACACCTCCTGCCCTGCACACACACACACACACACCTCCTGCCCTGCACACACACACACACACACACCTCCTGCCCTGCACACACACACACACACCTCCTGCCCTGCACACACACACACACACCTCCTGCCCTGCACACACACACCTCCTGCCCTGCACACACACACACCTCCTGCCCTGCACACACACACACACCTCCTGCCCTGCACACACACACACCTCCTGCCCTGCACACACACACACACACACCTCCTGCCCTGCACACACACACACACACCTCCTGCCCTGCACACACACACACACCTCCTGCCCTGCACACACACACACACACCTCCTGCCCTGCACACACACACACACACCTCCTGCCCTGCACACACACACACACACCTCCTGCCCTGCACACACACACACACACCTCCTGCCCTGCACACACACACACACACCTCCTGCCCTGCACACACACACACACACACCTCCTGCCCTGCACACACACACACACACACACACCTCCTGCCCTGCACACACACACACACACACACACACCTCCTGCCCTGCACACACACACACACACACCTCCTGCCCTGCACACACACACACACACACCTCCTGCCCTGCACACACACACACATACACACCTCCTGCCCTGCACACACACACACACACCTCCTGCCCTGCACACACACACACATACACACCTCCTGCCCTGCACACACACACACATACACACCTCCTGCCCTGCACACACACACACATACACACCTCCTGCCCTGCGCACACACACACACACACACCTCCTGCCCTGCACACACACACACACCTCCTGCCCTGCACACACACACACACACACACACACCTCCTGCCCTGCACACACACACACACCTCCTGCCCTGCACACACACACACACCTCCTGCCCTGCACACACACACACACACACACACCTCCTGCCCTGCACACACACACACACCTCCTGCCCTGCACACACACACACACACACACACCTCCTGCCCTGCACACACACACACACACACACACCTCCTGCCCTGCACACACACACACACACACACCTCCTGCCCTGCACACACACACACACACCTCCTGCCCTGCACACACACACACACACACCTCCTGCCCTGCACACACACACACACACACCTCCTGCCCTGCACACACACACACACCTCCTGCCCTGCACACACACACACACCTCCTGCCCTGCACACACACACACACCTCCTGCCCTGCACACACACACACACACACCTCCAGCCCTGCACACACACACACACACACACACACACCTCCTGCCCTGCACACACACACACACACACACACACACACCTCCTGCCCTGCACACACACACACACACCTCGTGCCCTGCACACAAACACACACACACACACACCTCCTGCCCTGCACACACACACACACACACACACCTCCTGCCCTGCACACACACACACACACACCTCCTGCCCTGCACACACACACACACACACCTCCTGCCCTGCACACACACACACACACACCTCCTGCCCTGCACACACACACACACACACCTCCTGCCCTGCACACACACACACACACACCTCCTGCCCTGCACACACACACACACACACCTCCTGCCCTGCACACACACACACACACACCTCCTGCCCTGCACACACACACACACCTCCTGCCCTGCACACACACACACACCTCCTGCCCTGCACACACACACACACACACCTCCTGCCCTGCACACACACACACCTCCTGCCCTGCACACACACACACCTCCTGCCCTGCACACACACACACACACCTCCTGCCCTGCACACACACACACACACACACACACACACACACCTCCTGCCCTGCACACACACACACACACCTCCTGCCCTGCACACACACACACACACCTCCTGCCCTGCACACACACACACACACACCTCCTGCCCTGCACACACACACACACACACCTCCTGCCCTGCACACACACACACACACACACCTCCTGCCCTGCACACACACACACACACACACACACACACCTCCTGCCCTGCACACACACACACACACACCTCCTGCCCTGCACACACACACACACACACACCTCCTGCCCTGCACACACACACACACATACACACCTCCTGCCCTGCACACACACACACCTCCTGCCCTGCACACACACACACACCTCCTGCCCTACACACACACACACACACACCTCCTGCCCTGCACACACACACACACACCTCCTGCCCTGCACACACACACACATACACACCTCCTGCCCTGCACACACACACACATACACACCTCCTGCCCTGCACACACACACACATACACACACACCTCCTGCCCTGCACACACACACACACCTCCTGCCCTGCACACACACACACACACACACACCCCTCCTGCCCTGAACACACACACACACACACATCCTGCCCTGCACACACACACACACACCTCCTGCCCTGCACACACACACACACATACACACCTCCTGCCCTGCACACACACACACCTCCTGCCCTGCACACACACACACACACACCTCCTGCCCTGCACACACACACACACACACCTCCTGCCCTGCACACACACACACATACACACCTCCTGCCCTGCACACACACACACATACACACACACCTCCTGCCCTGCACACACACACACACCTCCTGCCCTGCACACACACACACACACACACACCTCCTGCCCTGCACACACACACACACACACACCCCTCCTGCCCTGAACGCACACACACACACACACCTCCTGCCCTGCACACACACACACACACCTCCTGCCCTGCACACACACACACACACCTCCTGCCCTGCACACACACACACACACCTCCTGCCCTGCACACACACACACACACCTCCTGCCCTGCACACACACACACACACCTCCTGCCCTGCACACACACACACACACCTCCTGCCCTGCACACACACACACACACCTCCTGCCCTGCACACACACACACACACCTCCTGCCCTGCACACACACACACACACCTCCTGCCCTGCACACACACACACACACCTCCTGCCCTGCACACACACACACACACCTCCTGCCCTGCACACACACACACACACCTCCTGCCCTGCACACACACACACACCTCCTGCCCTGCACACACACACACACACCTCCTGCCCTGCACACACACACACACACCTCCTGCCCTGCACACACACACACACACCTCCTGCCCTGCACACACACACACACACCTCCTGCCCTGCACACACACACACACACCTCCTGCCCTGCACACACACACACACACCTCCTGCCCTGCACACACACACACACACCTCCTGCCCTGCACACACACACACACCTCCTGCCCTGCACACACACACACATCTCCTGCCCTGCACACACACACACACACCTCCTGCCCTGCACACACACACACACACCTCCTGCCCTGCACACACACACACACACACACACCTCCTGCCCTGCACACACACACACACACCTCCTGCCCTGCACACACACACACACACACACACACCTCCTGCCCTGCACACACACACACACACCTCCTGCCCTGCACACACACACACACACCTCCTGCCCTGCACACACACACACACACCTCCTGCCCTGCACACACACACACACACCTCCTGCCCTGCACACACACACACACACCTCCTGCCCTGCACACACACACACACACCTCCTGCCCTGCACACACACACACACACCTCCTGCCCTGCACACACACACACTCCTCCTGCCCTGCAGACAAACACACACACACACTCCTCCTGCCCTGCAGACAAACACACACACACACTCCTCCTGCCCTGCAGACAAACACACACACACACTCCTCCTGCCCTGCAGACACACACACACACACACACACTCCTCCTGCCCTGCAGACACACACACACACACACACACTCCTCCTGCCCTGCAGACGCACACACATACCTCCTGCCCCGCACAAACACACACACCTCCTGCCCTGCAGACACACACACACACACACTCTCCTCCTGCCCTGCAGACACACACACACACACACACTCTCCTCCTGCCCTGCAGACACACACACACACACACTCCTCCTGCCCTGCAGACACACACACACACACACACACTCCTCCTGCCCTGCAGACACACACACACACACACACACACTCCTCCTGCCCTGCAGACGCACACACATACCTCCTGCCCCGCACACACACACACACCTCCTGCCCCGCACACACACACACCTCCTGCCCTGCACACACACACACACACACACACACACCTCCTGCCCTGCAGACACACACACACACACACCTCCTGCCCTGCAGACACACACACACACCTCCTGCCCTGCACACACACACACACACCTCCTGCCCTGCACACACACACACACACACACACACCTCCTGCCCTGCACACACACACACACACACACACCTCCTGTCCTGCACACACACACACACCTCCTGCCCTGCACACACACACACACCTCCTGCCCTGCACACACACACACACCTCCTGCCCTGCACACACACACCTCCTGCCCTGCACACACACACACACCTCCTGCCCTGCACACACACACACACACACACTCCTCCTGCCCTGCAGACACACACACACACACACACACACACCTCCTGCCCTGCACACACACACACACACACCTCCTGCCCTGCACACACACACACACACACACCTCCTGCCCTGCACACACACACACACATACACACCTCCTGCCCTGCACACACACACACCTCCTGCCCTGCACACACACACACACCTCCTGCCCTACACACACACACACACACACCTCCTGCCCTGCACACACACACACACACCTCCTGCCCTGCACACACACACACATACACACCTCCTGCCCTGCACACACACACACATACACACCTCCTGCCCTGCACACACACACACATACACACACACCTCCTGCCCTGCACACACACACACACCTCCTGCCCTGCACACACACACACACACACACACCCCTCCTGCCCTGAACACACACACACACACACATCCTGCCCTGCACACACACACACACACCTCCTGCCCTGCACACACACACACACATACACACCTCCTGCCCTGCACACACACACACCTCCTGCCCTGCACACACACACACACACACCTCCTGCCCTGCACACACACACACACACACCTCCTGCCCTGCACACACACACACATACACACCTCCTGCCCTGCACACACACACACATACACACACACCTCCTGCCCTGCACACACACACACACCTCCTGCCCTGCACACACACACACACACACACACCTCCTGCCCTGCACACACACACACACACACACCCCTCCTGCCCTGAACGCACACACACACACACACCTCCTGCCCTGCACACACACACACACACCTCCTGCCCTGCACACACACACACACACCTCCTGCCCTGCACACACACACACACACCTCCTGCCCTGCACACACACACACACACCTCCTGCCCTGCACACACACACACACACCTCCTGCCCTGCACACACACACACACACCTCCTGCCCTGCACACACACACACACACCTCCTGCCCTGCACACACACACACACACCTCCTGCCCTGCACACACACACACACACCTCCTGCCCTGCACACACACACACACACCTCCTGCCCTGCACACACACACACACACCTCCTGCCCTGCACACACACACACACCTCCTGCCCTGCACACACACACACACACCTCCTGCCCTGCACACACACACACACACCTCCTGCCCTGCACACACACACACACACCTCCTGCCCTGCACACACACACACACACCTCCTGCCCTGCACACACACACACACACCTCCTGCCCTGCACACACACACACACACCTCCTGCCCTGCACACACACACACACCTCCTGCCCTGCACACACACACACATCTCCTGCCCTGCACACACACACACACACCTCCTGCCCTGCACACACACACACACACCTCCTGCCCTGCACACACACACACACACACACACCTCCTGCCCTGCACACACACACACACACCTCCTGCCCTGCACACACACACACACACACACACACCTCCTGCCCTGCACACACACACACACACCTCCTGCCCTGCACACACACACACACACCTCCTGCCCTGCACACACACACACACACCTCCTGCCCTGCACACACACACACACACCTCCTGCCCTGCACACACACACACACACCTCCTGCCCTGCACACACACACACACACCTCCTGCCCTGCACACACACACACACACCTCCTGCCCTGCACACACACACACTCCTCCTGCCCTGCAGACAAACACACACACACACTCCTCCTGCCCTGCAGACAAACACACACACACACTCCTCCTGCCCTGCAGACAAACACACACACACACTCCTCCTGCCCTGCAGACACACACACACACACACACACTCCTCCTGCCCTGCAGACACACACACACACACACACACTCCTCCTGCCCTGCAGACGCACACACATACCTCCTGCCCCGCACAAACACACACACCTCCTGCCCTGCAGACACACACACACACACACTCTCCTCCTGCCCTGCAGACACACACACACACACACACTCTCCTCCTGCCCTGCAGACACACACACACACACACTCCTCCTGCCCTGCAGACACACACACACACACACACACTCCTCCTGCCCTGCAGACACACACACACACACACACACACTCCTCCTGCCCTGCAGACGCACACACATACCTCCTGCCCCGCACACACACACACACCTCCTGCCCCGCACACACACACACCTCCTGCCCTGCACACACACACACACACACACACACACCTCCTGCCCTGCAGACACACACACACACACACCTCCTGCCCTGCAGACACACACACACACCTCCTGCCCTGCACACACACACACACACCTCCTGCCCTGCACACACACACACACACACACACACCTCCTGCCCTGCACACACACACACACACACACACCTCCTGTCCTGCACACACACACACACCTCCTGCCCTGCACACACACACACACCTCCTGCCCTGCACACACACACACACCTCCTGCCCTGCACACACACACCTCCTGCCCTGCACACACACACACACCTCCTGCCCTGCACACACACACACACACACACTCCTCCTGCCCTGCAGACACACACACACACACTCCTCCTGCCCTGCAGACACACACACACACTCCTCCTGCCCTGCAGACACACACACACACACATACTCCTCCTGCCCTGCAGACACACACACACACACACACCTCCTGCCCTGCACACACACACACACACACACACACACCTCCTGCCCTGCACACACACACACACACACACACCTCCTGCCCTGCACATACACACACCTCCTGCCCTGCGCACAGACACACACACACCTCCTGCCCTGCGCACAGACACACACACACCTCCTGCCCTGCACACACACACACACCTCCTGCCCTGCACACACACACACACACACACCTCCTGCCCTGCACACACACACACACACACACCTCCTGCCCTGCAGACACACACACACACACACACACCCTGCCCCGCACACACACACACCTCCTGCCCCGCACACACACACACACACACCTCCTGCCCTGCAGACACACACACACCTCCTGCCCTGCAGACACACACACACACCTCCTGCCCTGCAGACACACACACACACCTCCTGCCCTGCAGACACACACACACACCTCCTGCCCTGCAGACACACACACACACCTCCTGCCCTGCAGACACACACACACACCTCCTGCCCTGCAGACACACACACACCTCCTGCCCTGCAGACACACACACACCTCCTGCCCTGCAGACACACACACACACACACACACACCTCCTGCCCTGCACACACACACACACACCTCCTGCCCTGCACACACACACCTCCTGCCCCGCGCACACACACACACACACCTCCTGCCCCGCGCACACACACACACACACCTCCTGCCCCGCGCACACACACACACACACCTCCTGCCCCGCGCACACACACACACACACCTCCTGCCCCGCGCACACACACACACACACCTCCTGCCCCGCGCACACACACACACACACACACACCTCCTGCCCTGCACACACACACACACACCTCCTGCCCTGCACACACACACACACACACACCTCCTGCCCTGCACACACACACACACACCTCCTGCCCTGCACACACACACACACACCTCCTGCCCTGCACACACACACACACACCTCCTGCCCTGCACACACACACACACACCTCCTGCCCTGCACACACACACACACACCTCCTGCCCTGCACACACACACACACACCTCCTGCCCTGCACACACACACACACACCTCCTGCCCTGCACACACACACACACACCTCCTGCCCTGCACACACACACACACACACACACACCTCCTGCCCTGCACACACACACACACACCTCCGGCCCTGCACACACACACACACACCTCCTGCCCTGCACACACACACACACACCTCCTGCCCTGCACACACACACACACACACCTCCTGCCCTGCACACACACACACACACACCTCCTGCCCTGCACACACACACACACACACACACCTCCTGCCCTGCACACACACACACACACACACACACCTCCTGCCCTGCACACACACACACACACCTCCTGCCCTGCACACACACACACACCTCCTGCCCTGCACACACACACACACACACCTCCTGCCCTGCACACACACACACCTCCTGCCCTGCACACACACACACCTCCTGCCCTGCACACACACACACCTCCTGCCCTGCACACACACACACCTCCTGCCCTGCACACACACACACACATACACACCTCCTGCCCTGCACACACACACACATACACACCTCCTGCCCTGCACACACACACACATACACACCTCCTGCCCTGCACACACACACACACACACACACCTCCTGCCCTGCACACACACACACACACACACCTCCTGCCCTGCACACACACACACTCCTCCTGCCCTGCAGACAAACACACACACACACTCCTCCTGCCCTGCAGACAAACACACACACACACTCCTCCTGCCCTGCAGACACACACACACACACACACTCCTCCTGCCCTGCAGACACACACACACTCCTCCTGCCCTGCAGACACACACACACACACACTCTCCTCCTGCCCTGCAGACACACACACACACACACACACTCCTCCTGCCCTGCAGACACACACACACTCCTCCTGCCCTGCAGACGCACACACACACACACACACACATCCTGCCCCGCACACACACACACACCTCCTGCCCCGCACACACACACACCTCCTGCCCTGCACACACACACACACACACACACACCTCCTGCCCTGCAGACACACACACACACACACCTCCTGCCCTGCAGACACACACACACACCTCCTGCCCTGCACACACACACACACACACACACCTCCTGCCCTGCACACACACACACACACACACCTCCTGTCCTGCACACACACACACACACCTCCTGCCCTGCACACACACACACACCTCCTGCCCTGCACACACACACACACCTCCTGCCCTGCACACACACACACACCTCCTGCCCTGCACACACACACCTCCTGCCCTGCACACACACACACACACCTCCTGCCCTGCACATACACACACCTCCTGCCCTGCACACACACACACACACACCTCCTGCCCTGCACATACACACACCTCCTGCCCTGCGCACAGACACACACACACCTCCTGCCCTGCGCACAGACAAACACACACCTCCTGCCCTGCACACACACACACACACCTCCTGCCCTGCACACACACACACACACCTCCTGCCCTGCACACACACACACCTCCTGCCCTGCACACACACACACCTCCTGCCCTGCACACACACAAACACACACACACACCTCCTGCCCTGCACACACACACACACCTCCTGCCCTGCACACACACACACACACACACACCCTGCCCCGCACACACACACACCTCCTGCCCCGCACACACACACACACACCTCCTGCCCTGCAGACACACACACACACCTCCTGCCCTGCAGACACACACACACACACACCTCCTGCCCTGCAGACACACACACACACACCTCCTGCCCCGCGCACACACACACACACACCTCCTGCCCCGCACACACACACACACACACACACACACACACCTCCTGCCCCGCACACACACACACACACACACACACACACACCTCCTGCCCTGCAGACACACACACACACCTCCTGCCCTGCAGACACACACACACACCTCCTGCCCTGCAGACACACACACACACCTCCTGCCCTGCAGACACACACACACACCTCCTGCCCTGCAGACACACACACACACCTCCTGCCCTGCAGACACACACACACACCTCCTGCCCTGCAGACACACACACACACCTCCTGCCCTGCAGACACACACACACACCTCCTGCCCTGCAGACACACACACACACCTCCTGCCCTGCAGACACACACACACACCTCCTGCCCTGCAGACACACACACACACCTCCTGCCCTGCAGACACACACACACACCTCCTGCCCTGCAGACACACACACACACCTCCTGCCCTGCAGACACACACACACACACACACACACTCCTCCTGCCCTGCACACACACACACACACACCTCCTGCCCTGCACACACACACACACACACCTCCTGCCCTGCACACACACACACACACACCTCCTGCCCTGCACACACACACACCTCCTGCCCTGCACACACACACACCTCCTGCCCTGCACACACACACACACACACCTCCTGCCCTGCACACACACACACACACACCTCCTGCCCTGCACACACACACACACACACACCTCCTGCCCTGCACACACACACACACACACCTCCTGCCCTGCACACACACACACACACACCTCCTGCCCTGCACACACACACACACACACCTCCTGCCCTGCACACACACACACACACACCTCCTGCCCTGCACACACACACACACACACCTCCTGCCCTGCACACACACACACACACACCTCCTGCCCTGCACACACACACACACACACCTCCTGCCCTGCACACACACACACACACACCTCCTGCCCTGCACACACACACACACACACCTCCTGCCCTGCACACACACACACACACACACCTCCTGCCCTGCACACACACACACACACACACACACCTCCTGCCCTGCACACACACACACACACACACACACCTCCTGCCCTGCACACACACACACACACACACACACCTCCTGCCCTGCACACACACACACACACACACACAGACACCTCATGCCCTGCAGACACACACACACACCTCCTGCCCTGCAGACACACACACACACCTCCTGCCCTGCAGACACACACACACACCTCCTGCCCTGCAGACACACACACACACCTCCTGCCCTGCAGACACACACACACACCTCCTGCCCTGCAGACACACACACACACCTCCTGCCCTGCAGACACACACACACACCTCCTGCCCTGCAGACACACACACACACCTCCTGCCCTGCAGACACACACACACACACACACACACACACACACACTCCTCCTGCCCTGCAGACACACACACACACTCACACTCCTCCTGCCCTGCAGACACACACACACACACACCTCCTGCCCTGCACACACACACACACACACCTCCTGCCCTGCACACACACACACACACACACCTCCTGCCCTGCACACACACACACACACACCTCCTGCCCTGCACACACACACACACACACCTCCTGCCCTGCACACACACACACACACACCTCCTGCCCTGCACACACACACACACACACCTACTGCCCTGCACACACACACACACACACCTCCTGCCCTGCGCACACACACACACACACCTCCTGCCCTGCACACACACACACACACCTCCTGCCCTGCACACACACACACACACACACACACACACACACACAGACACCTCATGCCCTGCAGACACACACACACACCTCCTGCCCTGCAGAAACACACACACACCTCCTGCCCTGCAGACACACACACACACCTCCTGCCCTGCAGACACACACACACACACACACACACTCCTCCTGCCCTGCAGACACACACACACACTCACACTCCTCCTGCCCTGCAGACACACTCACACACACACCTCCTGCCCTGCACACACACACACAGACACCTCCTGCCCTGCGCACACAGACACACACACACACCTCCTGCCCTGCACACACACACACACACACACCTCCTGCCCTGCACACACACACACACACACCTCCTGCCCTGCACACACACACACACACACCTCCTGCCCTGCACACACAGACACACACACACACCTCCTGCCCTGCACACACACACACACACACACACCTCCTGCCCTGCACACACACACACACACCTCCTGCCCTGCACACACACACACACACCTCCTGCCCTGCACACACACACACACACACCTCCTGCCCTGCACACACACAACCTCCTGCCCTGCACACACACACACACCTCCTGCCCTGCACACACACACACACACACATCCTGCCCTGCACACACACACACATCCTGCCCTGCACACACACACACATCCTGCCCTGCACACACACACACACACACACACACCTCCTGCCCTGCACACACACACACACACACACCTCCTGCCCTGCACACACACACACACACACCTCCTGCCCTGCACACACACACACACACCCCTCCTGCCCCGCACACACACACACATCTCCTGCCCTGCGCACACACACACACACCTCCTGCCCTGCACACACACACACACCTCCTGCCCTGCACACACACACACACACACACACCTCCTGCCCTGCACACACACACACACACACCTCCTGCCCTGCACACACACACACACACACCTCCTGCCCGGCACACACACACCTCCTGCCCTGCACACACACACACACACACCTCCTGCCCTGCACACACACACACACACACACCTCCTGCCCTGCGCGCGCGCACACACACACACACACACACACACCTCCTGCCCTGCACACACACACACACACACACCTCCTGCCCTGCGCACACACACACACACACCTCCTGCCCTGCGCACACACACACACACACACACCTCCTGCCCTGCACACACACACACACACCTCCTGCCCTGCACACACACACACACACACACACACCTCCTGCCCTGCACACACACACACACCTCCTGCCCTGCACACACACACACACACCTCCTGCCCTGCACACACACACACACCTCCTGCCCTGCAGACACACACACACCTCCTGCCCTGCAGACACACACACACACACACTCCCACTCCCACTCCTCCTGCCCTGCAGACACACACACACACACACACACCTCCTGCCCTGCACACACACACACACACCTCCTGCCCTGCACACACACACACACACCTCCTGCCCTGCACACACACACACACACCTCCTGCCCTGCACACACACACACACACCTCCTGCCCTGCACACACACACACACACCTCCTGCCCTGCACACACACACACACACCTCCTGCCCTGCACACACACACACACACACACACACACACACACACACACACACCTCCTGCCCTGCGCGCACACACACACACACACACCTCCTGCCCTGCACACACACACACACACACACCTCCTGCCCTGCACACACACACACACACACACCTCCTGCCCTGCACACACACACACACACCTCCTGCCCTGCACACACACACACACACACACACCTCCTGCCCTGCACACACACACACACACACCTCCTGCCCTGCACACACACACACACACCTCCTGCCCTGCACACACACACACACACCTCCTGCCCTGCACACACACACACACACACACCTCCTGCCCTGCACACACACACACACACACACCTCCTGCCCTGCACACACACACACACACACACCTCCTGCCCTGCACACACACACACACACACACACACACCTCCTGCCCTGCACACACACACACACACACACCTCCTGCCCTGCACACACACACACACACACACCTCCTGCCCTGCACACACACACACACACACACCTCCTGCCCTGCACACACACACACACACACACACACCTCCTGCCCTGCACACACACACACACACACACACACACACCTCCTGCCCTGCACACACACACACACACACACCTCCTGCCCTGCACACACGCACACACACACACACCTCCTGCCCTGCACACACACACACACACCTCCTGCCCTGCACACACACACACACACACACCTCCTGCCCTGCACACACACACACACACCTCCTGCCCTGCACACACACACACACACCTCCTGCCCTGCCCACACACACACACCTCCTGCCCTGCCCACACACACACACCTCCTGCCCTGCCCACACACACACACCTCCTGCCCTGCCCACACACACACACCTCCTGCCCTGCACACACACACACACCTCCTGCCCTGCACACACACACACACACACACACACACACACCTCCTGCCCTGCACACACACACACACACACACCTCCTGCCCTGCACACACACACACACACACACACACACCTCCTGCCCTGCACACACACACACACACACACCTCCTGCCCTGCACACACACACACACCTCCTGCCCTGCACACACACACACACCTCCTGCCCTGCACACACACACACACACACACACACACCTCCTGCCCTGCACACACACACACACACACACCTCCTGCCCTGCACACACACACACACACACACCTCCTGCCCTGCACACACACACACACACCTCCTGCCCTGCACACACACACACACACCTCCTGCCCTGCACACACACACACACACACACCTCCTGCCCTGCACACACACACACACACACACACACACACACCTCCTGCCCTGCACACACACACACACACACACACACACACACCTCCTGCCCTGCACACACACACACACACACACACACACACACACACACACACACACACCTCCTGCCCTGCACACACACACACACCTCCTGCCCTGCACACACACACACCTCCTGCCCTGCACACACACACACACACACACACCTCCTGCCCTGCACACACACACACACACACACCTCCTGCCCTGCACACACACACACACACACCTCCTGCCCTGCACACACACACACACACACACACCTCCTGCCCTGCACACACACACACACACACACACACCTCCTGCCCTGCACACACACACACACACACACACCTCCTGCCCTGCACACACACACACACACACCTCCTGCCCTGCACACACACACACACACACACCTCCTGCCCTGCACACACACACACACACACACACACACCTCCTGCCCTGCACACACACACACACACACACACACCTCCTGCCCTGCACACACACACACACACACACACCTCCTGCCCTGCACACACACACACACACACACCTCCTGCCCTGCACACACACACACACACACACACCTCCTGCCCTGCACACACACACACACACCTCCTGCCCTGCACACACACACACACACACACCTCCTGCCCTGCACACACACACACACACACACCTCCTGCCCTGCACACACACACACCTCCTGCCCTGCACACACACACACACACACACACCTCCTGCCCTGCACACACACACACCTCCTGCCCTGCACACACACACACACACACACACACACACACACACCTCCTGCCCTGCACACACACACACACCTCCTGCCCTGCACACACACACACACACACACACCTCCTGCCCTGCACACACACACACCTCCTGCCCTGCACACACACACACACACACACACCTCCTGCCCTGCACACACACACACACACCTCCTGCCCTGCACACACACACACACACACACACCTCCTGCCCTGCACACACACACACACACACACACCTCCTGCCCTGCACACACACACACACACACACACCTCCTGCCCTGCACACACACACACACACACACACACACACCTCCTGCCCTGCACACACACACACACACACACCTCCTGCCCTGCACACACACACACACACACACACACCTCCTGCCCTGCACACACACACACACACACCTCCTGCCCTGCACACACACACACACCTCCTGCCCTGCACACACACACACACACACCTCCTGCCCTGCACACACACACACACACACACCTCCTGCCCTGCACACACACACACACACACACCTCCTGCCCTGCACACACACACACACACACACACCTCCTGCCCTGCACACACACACACACACACACCTCCTGCCCTGCACACACACACACACACACACCTCCTGCCCTGCACACACACACACACACACACCTCCTGCCCTGCACACACACACACACACACACCTCCTGCCCTGCACACACACACACACACACACCTCCTGCCCTGCACACACACACACACACACACACACACACACACACACCTCCTGCCCTGCACACACACACACCTCCTGCCCTGCACACACACACACACACACACCTCCTGCCCTGCACACACACACACACACACCTCCTGCCCTGCACACACACACACACACACACACACACCTCCTGCCCTGCACACACACACACAACTCCTGCCCTGCACACACACACACACACACACCTCCTGCCCTGCACACACACACCTCCTGCCCTGCACACACACACACACACACACCTCCTGCCCTGCACACACACACACACACACCTCCTGCCCTGCACACACACACACACACCTCCTGCCCTGCACACACACACACACACACCTCCTGCCCTGCACACACACACACACACACCTCCTGCCCTGCACACACACACACACACACCTCCTGCCCTGCACACACACACACACACACCTCCTGCCCTGCACACACACACACACACACCTCCTGCCCTGCGCACACACACACACCTCCTGCCCTGCGCACACACACACACCTCCTGCCCTGCGCACACACACACACCTCCTGCCCTGCGCACACACACACACACACACCTCCTGCCCTGCACACACACACACACACACACCTCCTGCCCTGCACACACACACACACACACACACACCTCCTGCCCTGCACACACACACACGCACACACACACCTCCTGCCCTGCACACACACACACACACACACACACCTCCTGCCCTGCACACACACACACACACACCTCCTGCCCTGCACACACACACACACACCTCCTGCCCTGCACACACACACACACACACCTCCTGCCCTGCACACACACACACACACACACCTCCTGCCCTGCACACACACACACACACACACCTCCTGCCCTGCACACACACACACACACCTCCTGCCCTGCACACACACACACACACCTCCTGCCCTGCACACACACACACACCTCCTGCCCTGCACACACACACACACACCTCCTGCCCTGCACACACACACACACACCTCCTGCCCTGCGCACACACACACACACCTCCTGCCCTGCGCACACACACACACACACACCTCCTGCCCTGCACACACACACACACACACACCTCCTGCCCTGCACACACACACACACCTCCTGCCCTGCACACACACACACACCTCCTGCCCTGCACACACACACACACCTCCTGCCCTGCACACACACACACACACCTCCTGCCCTGCACACACACACACACACACACACACCTCCTGCCCTGCACACACACACACACACACACACCTCCTGCCCTGCACACACACACACACCTCCTGCCCTGCACACACACACACACACACCTCCTGCCCTGCACACACACACACACACCTCCTGCCCTGCACACACACACACACACACACCTCCTGCCCTGCACACACACACACACACACACCTCCTGCCCTGCGCACACACACACACACCTCCTGCCCTGCACACACACACACACCTCCTGCCCTGCACACACACACACACACCTCCTGCCCTGCACACACACACACACACCTCCTGCCCTGCGCACACACACACACACACACCTCCTGCCCTGCGCACACACACACACACACACCTCCTGCCCTGCACACACACACACACACACCTCCTGCCCTGCACACACACACACACCTCCTGCCCTGCACACACACACACACCTCCTGCCCTGCACACACACACACACCTCCTGCCCTGCACACACACACACACACCTCCTGCCCTGCACACACACACACACACACACACACCTCCTGCCCTGCACACACACACACACACACACCTCCTGCCCTGCACACACACACACCTCCTGCCCTGCACACACACACACACACACACACCTCCTGCCCTGCACACACACACACACACCTCCTGCCCTGCACACACACACACACCTCCTGCCCTGCACACACACACCTCCTGCCCTGCACACACACACACACACCTCCTGCCCTGCACACACACACACACACACACCTCCTGCCCTGCACACACACACACACACACACCTCCTGCCCTGCACACACACACACACACACACCTCCTGCCCTGCACACACACACACACACACACCTCCTGCCCTGCACACACACACACACACACACCTCCTGCCCTGCACACACACACACACACCTCCTGCCCTGCACACACACACACACACCTCCTGCCCTGCACACACACACACACACCTCCTGCCCTGCACACACACACACACACCTCCTGCCCTGCACACACACACACACACCTCCTGCCCTGCACACACACACACACACACCTCCTGCCCTGCACACACACACACACACACACCTCCTGCCCTGCACACACACACACCTCCTGCCCTGCACACACACACACACACACACACACACCTCCTGACCTGCACACACACACACACACACCTCCTGCCCTGCACACACACACACACACCTCCTGCCCTGCACACACACACACACACCTCCTGCCCTGCACACACACACACCTCCTGCCCTGCACACACACACACACACACACCTCCTGCCCTGCACACACACACACACACACACACACCTCCTGCCCTGCACGCACACACACACACACACCTCCTGCCCTGCACACACACACACACACACACCTCCTGCCCTGCACACACACACACACACACCTCCTGCCCTGCACACACACACACACACACACACACCTCCTGCCCTGCACACACACACACACACACCTCCTGCCCTGCACACACACACACCTCCTGCCCTGCACACACACACACCTCCTGCCCTGCACACACACACACCTCCTGCCCTGCACACAC
Organism: Chiloscyllium punctatum; assembly: GCF_047496795.1. Classification (NCBI taxonomy): domain Eukaryota; kingdom Metazoa; phylum Chordata; class Chondrichthyes; order Orectolobiformes; family Hemiscylliidae; genus Chiloscyllium; species Chiloscyllium punctatum. The sequence goes on along the minus strand of NC_092760.1, from coordinate 25,744,270 downwards.
ACACACCTCCTGCCCTGCACACACACACACACACACACACACCTCCTGCCCTGCACACACACACACACACACCTCCTGCCCTGCACACACACACACCTCCTGCCCTGCACACACACACACCTCCTGCCCTGCACACACACACACCTCCTGCCCTGCACACACACACACACACACACACACACACACACACCTCCTGCCCTGCACACACACACACACACCTCCTGCCCTGCACACACACACACACCTCCTGCCCTGCACACACACACACACCTCCTGCCCTGCACACACACACACACCTCCTGCCCTGCACACACACACACACACACACACCTCCTGCCCTGCAGACACACACACACACACCTCCTGCCCTGCAGACACACACACACACACACACTCCTCCTGCCCTGCAGACACACACACACACACTCCTCCTGCCCTGCAGACACACACACACACACACTCCTCCTGCCCTGCAGACACACACACACACACTCCTCCTGCCCTGCAGACACACACACACACACACACACCTCCTGCCCTGCACACACACACACTCCTCCTGCCCTGCAGACACACACACACACACACACACCTCCTGCCCTGCACACACACACACTCCTCCTGCCCTGCAGACACACACACACACACACACACCTCCTGCGCTGCACACACACACACTCCTCCTGCCCTGCAGACACACACACACACACCTCCTGCCCTGCAGACACACACACACACACACACTCCTCCTGCCCTGCAGACACACACACACACACACACCTCCTGCCCTGCAGACACACACACACACTCCTCCTGCCCTGCAGACACACACACACACTCCTCCTGCCCTGCAGACACACACACACACCTCCTGCCCTGCAGACACACACACACACACACACCTCCTGCCCTGCAGACACACACACACACACACTCCTCCTGCCCTGCAGACACACACACACACACACTCCTCCTGCCCTGCAGACACACACACACACACACCTCCTGCCCTGCAGACACACACACACACACCTCCTGCCCTGCAGACACACACACACACCTCCTGCCCTGCAGACACACACACACACCTCCTGCCCTGCAGACACACACACACACACACTCCTCCTGCCCTGCAGACACACACACACACACACTCCTCCTGCCCTGCAGACACACACACACACACACTCCTCCTGCCCTGCAGACACACACACACACACACTCCTCCTGCCCTGCAGACACACACACACACTCCTCCTGCCCTGCAGACACACACACACACAGACCTCCTGCCCTGCAGACACACACACACACACACCTCCTGCCCTGCAGACACACACACACACACCTCCTGCCCTGCAGACACACACACACACCTCCTGCCCTGCAGACACACACACACACACCTCCTGCCCTGCAGACACACACACACACACACACACACCTCCTGCCCTGCACACACACACCTCCTGCCCTGCAGACACACACACACACACACTCACCTCCTGCCCTGCAGACACACACACACACTCACCTCCTGCCCTGCAGACACACACACACACACACACTCACCTCCTGCCCTGCAGACACACACACACACACACCTCCTGCCCTGCAGACACACACACACACTCACCTCCTGCCCTGCAGACACACACACACACTCACCTCCTGCCCTGCAGACACACACACACACTCACCTCCTGCCCTGCAGACACACACACACACTCACCTCCTGCCCTGCAGACACACACACACACACACACTCACCTCCTGCCCTGCAGACACACACACACACACACACTCACCTCCTGCCCTGCAGACACACACACACACACACCTCCTGCCCTGCAGACACACACACACACTCACCTCCTGCCCTGCAGACACACACACACACACACCTCCTGCCCTGCAGACACACACACACACACACCTCCTGCCCTGCAGACACACACACACACTCACCTCCTGCCCTGCAGACACACACACACACACACCTCCTGCCCTGCAGACACACACACACACACACCTCCTGCCCTGCAGACACACACACACACCTCCTGCCCTGCAGACACACACACACACCTCCTGCCCTGCAGACACACACACACACTCACCTCCTGCCCTGCAGACACACACACACACTCACCTCCTGCCCTGCAGACACACACACACACTCCTCCTGCCCTGCAGACACACACACACACACCTGCCCTGCAGACACACACACACACACACACACCTCCTGCCCTGCAGACACACACACACACACACACCTCCTGCCCTGCAGACACACACACACACACACCTCCTGCCCTGCAGACACACACACACACACACACTCCTCCTGCCCTGCAGACACACACACACACACACACCTCCTGCCCTGCACACACACACACACACACACCTCCTGCCCTGCAGACACACACACACACACACTCCTCCTGCCCTGCACACACACACACACCTCCTGCCCTGCAGACACACACACCTCCTGCCCTGCAGACACACACACACACACACACACACACTCCTCCTGCCCTGCAGACACACACACACCCCTCCTGCCCTGCAGACACACACACACACTCACCTCCTGCCCTGCAGACACACACACACACACACTCCTCCTGCCCTGCAGACACACACACACACACTCCTCCTGCCCTGCAGACACACACACACACACTCCTCCTGCCCTGCAGACACACACACACACACTCCTCCTGCCCTGCACACACACACACACACACTCCTCCTGCCCTGCACACACACACACACACACTCCTCCTGCCCCGCAGGCACACACACACACACACACTCCTCCTGCCCCGCAGACACACACACACACACTCCTCCTGCCCTGCAGACACACACACACCTCCTGCCCTGCAGACACACACACACACACACACACACCTCCTGCCCTGCAGACACACACACACACCTCCTGCCCTGCAGACACACACACACACACCTCCTGCCCTGCAGACACACACACACACCTCCTGCCCTGCAGACACACACACACACCTCCTGCCCTGCAGACACACACACACACCTCCTGCCCTGCAGACACACACTCCTCCTGCCCTGCAGACACACACACACACACACACTCCTCATGCCCTGCAGACACACACACACACACACACACACCTCCTGCCCTGCAGACACACACACACACACACACACACTCCTCCTGCCCTGCAGACACACACACACCTCCTGCCCTGCAGACACACACACACCTCCTGCCCTGCAGACACACACACACCTCCTGCCCTGCAGACACACACACACCTCCTGCCCTGCAGACACACACACACCTCCTGCCCTGCAGACACACACACACCTCCTGCCCTGCAGACACACACACACCTCCTGCCCTGCAGACACACACACACCTCCTGCCCTGCAGACACACACACACCTCCTGCCCTGCAGACACACACACACCTCCTGCCCTGCAGACACACACACACCTCCTGCCCTGCAGACACACACACACCTCCTGCCCTGCAGACACACACACACCTCCTGCCCTGCAGACACACACACACCTCCTGCCCTGCAGACACACACACACCTCCTGCCCTGCAGACACACACACACCTCCTGCCCTGCAGACACACACACACCTCCTGCCCTGCAGACACACACACACCTCCTGCCCTGCAGACACACACACTCCTCCTGCCCTGCAGACACACACACACACTCCTCCTGCCCTGCAGACACACACACACACTCCTCCTGCCCTGCAGACACACACACACACTCCTCCTGCCCTGCAGACACACACACTCCTCCTGCCCTGCAGACACACACACACCTCCTGCCCTGCAGACACACACACACACACACACACACACACTCCTCCTGCCCTGCAGACACACACACACACACACTCCTCCTGCCCTGCAGACACACACACACACACACACTCCTCCTGCCCTGCAGACACACACACACACACACTCCTCCTGCCCTGCAGACACACACACACACACCTCCTGCCCTGCAGACACACACACACACACACACTCCTCCTGCCCTGCAGACACACACACACCTCCTGCCCTGCAGAAACACACACACACACACCTCCTGCCCTGCAGACACACACACACACTCCTCCTGCCCTGCAGACACACACACACACTCCTCCTGCCCTGCAGACACACAAACACACTCCTCCTGCCCTGCAGACACACACACACACACCTCCTGCCCTGCAGACACACACACACACACTCCTCCTGCCCTGCAGACACACACACACTCCTCCTGCCCTGCAGACACACACACACTCCTCCTGCCCTGCAGACACACACGCGCACACACACACACCCCTCCTGTCCTGCAGAGACACACGCACACACCCCTCCTGGCCTGCAGACACACACGCACACACACACACACCCCTCCTGGCCTGCAGACACACACACACACTCCTCTTGCGCTGCAGACACACACACACACTCCTCCTGCGCTGCAGACACACACACACACACAAACTCCTCCTGCCCTGCAGACACACACACACACACAAACTCCTCCTGCCCTGCAGACACACACACACCTCCTGCCCTGCATATCCACACATATATACACACACACTCCTCCTTTTCCGTCCACGTTTGTAAACACCCAGCCAACCCAGGACATGCAGAAACATTTTATGTCCTACATACACTTGCACACACCCTCCCGCACGCACACCTCGTGTCCTGCACACAAGGACATGTACCCACACATGCACATATACGTACTCCCTTTCACATGCATTCACACAACCAGCGTAAGCATGGTCCACCCCAACACTCCTACTGGCCTCCCCACCAACACAAAAAGACACTGAACTACTCTCCTCTACACTCAATCACAACAGGCAGGATTAATCCTGTCCTGATTGAAGCCACAGGGAGACCAGTGACTGTCGTACTGCAGATCGGAATTCCCTATTCATGTCCCAACTCTCCGGCTCCCAAATGCCAGGCCTAAATTACCGAGCAGAAGCATGCATTCCCACAGCCAGTTTCCACGTACAATCAGCCCTCGCTGTGTTGTAATTCAGTGTGTGGGCACCGCTGTCATCATGAACACAGGCATCCAAGCTGCAGCTTTCCAACTGCCTTCAGTCACCCTGTGCCCAGCTCACACCAGCTTTACTGATGTTCAGGGTTACCTGGGTCCCAACAGCTGACACTGGGGAGGGGGTGGGGAGGAGGTGTATAGGAGAGAGTGTCAATGTGGTGACTGTGGGCTGTGTGGAGGAGACTCGTCCCCTTTCTAGGCTGCTCAGCTGGACAGTGACTCGTCTCCCGGTTGATTCAGAGACCAATAAGAGAGGCAAAGGGGCAGGAAGACATGAAGAAAGGATGTGGGAATGTGCACAGAGTGCAGATCACGAGCCAGAGAGGGTGCGGGAGGGTGCAGTTCCCAGAGAGGGTGCGGGAGGGTGCAGTTCCCAGAGAGGGTGCGGGAGGGTGCAGTTCCCAGAGAGGGTGCGGGAGGGTGCAGTTCCCAGAGAGGGTGCGGGTGGGTGCAGTTCCCAGAGAGGGTGCGGGAGGGTGCAGTTCCCAGAGAGGGTGCGGGAGGGTGCAGTTCCCAGAGAGGGTGCGGGAGGGTGCAGTTCCCAGAGAGGGTGCGGGAGGGTGCAGTTCCCAGAGAGGGTGCGGGAGGGTGCAGTTCCCAGAGAGGGTGCGGGAGGGTGCAGTTCCCAGAGAGGGTGCGGGAGGGTGCAGTTCCCAGAGAGGGTGCGGGAGGGTGCAGTTCCCAGAGAGGGTGCGGGAGTCTCAGAATTCCCAAAACAGCATCCCACCAACAACCCCCGCACAACCGTTTGCAATCTCACTCCGTCCAACGTGACAAAGGACTGGGAAACAATCCCCACCTGGACGTGCTGCACCTCCTGAGCACCTCCACCTTCAGTCATCCAGTCACAGCAGTCAGAGTGACACCATCACCACTTCACCGTTACAACTCTCCCAACTCCAATTCCCACCCCCCCTCCTCCCAACACCCCAACCTGCGAACACAACCAGGCACCCCTCTCGACCCACTCACCCTGGCAGCAGCCCTTCTGCTGAGCAGCCTCAGGAAGCAGTGAGCGTACTCTCTGTGTGTGTGAGAGGATGCAGCACACAAACAGTCTGCAAGCCTCCCGTCTGTCACACTCTTCCCCGAGGCACTGCGCATAAAGGAGCACTTGTTCCCCACAGCCCGGCCCCCTCTCTCTCTCTCAGCCTGACTCACTGGAAAGCTCCATGCTCCAATGAGTGACAGGCAGGAGAAGCAGCACCGAGCAAAATCAGCAGAGACCTGCAAGGAAAGGCGAGTTGCAAGAAACCTGGAGAGCGGGGTCTGGTGGGGGGAGGATCCAGTCGTCACAGGGAAGAAAAGCAGCCGGTCGTGCTGACGGAACGTGAGAACATTAAAACCGGGCTCTCGCTGGAATGTGACAAGTGGGCAGCAGCATGGCTAATGATTAACAGAGCACAACAGGAAGGGACAGAGTGTGCACGCACCAGCATTCACTGGCGAAAAGGTCAGTATAGGGGGAAAAAGAATGGGAAAGACACAGAACTGAAGGGCTCATTATCTGAAGGCATGCTGTGCTCATAACACGATAGATGAGCTGACAGCACACAAACAAACCAATGAGGATGACATAATAACCAATACAGAGGCATGTCTGCAAAGTGGCCATGGTGGGGTCCCAATTATTCAAGGGCATTTGACATCGCAGGAAGAACAGGAATGCAACAAAAGCAAAATATTGCGGATACAGAGATCTGAAATATTAACTTGAAGTGGTGCAAAACCTCAGCAGGTTTGGCAGCCCATCGGGAGAGACAGAGAGGCGCAGCAGAAGTCAAAGAAAAGTCGTATTGAAATTTAAACACTAACCTTATTTCTGTTTCCACCGACTCTTCCAGACTGCTGTGTTTCCACAGGAAAGGAATAGGATCTGGGACAGCTCTACTGATCACGCACAAGTTCAGCACAGAAAGAACAATCATCTTGACAAACATTTAACAGCAGCAGAGTTGATCTTCAAACGATCTGCAACCCCATGCCTTGGCATATCCCCCACTCAATCATTACCATGAAGCCAGGGATCAACCCCGGTTCAATGGAGAATGCAGGAGGGCAAGCCAAAAACAACATAAGGCATACCTAAACATGAGGTGTCAACCTGAAGAAACCAGCACACAGGACAGCTTACATACCACACAGTATAACCAGCAAGTGACTGATAGAACTAAGCAATCCCACAACCAACAGATCCGATCTAAGCTCTGCAGTCCTGCCACATCCAGTCATGACTGGTGCCAGACAATTAAACTGGAGGAGGAGGCTCCACAGATGTCCCCATCCTCAATGACAGAAAATGAACGATGGACATCTTCAACCTCTCCCCTGCAGCAGGCCACTGTCTCTACCTGTTTTCTGACGGCCAACATCATCTCTGTGCCTCATGCAGCATGTCTCAATGGCCCTAACTTCGGTGGTCATGAAGTGCTTTGAAAGGCTGATCATGGCATTAATCAACTCCAGCCTCCCCACTATTCTTGACCCACTCCAATTTGCCTATCGGACCAACAGATCCACATCAGGTGCCATATCACTTGTCCTTCACTCCTCCCTAGAACATCTTGACACCAAGAGCAGCTATGTAAGAATCCTACTCATTGACTACAGTTCAGCCTTCAACACTCCTATCCCCTCGAGACTGATTACTAAACTTAGTGATCTCGGATTAGGTCCCACTCTCTGCAACTGGATCCTCAGTTTCCTGACCCACAGGCCACTATCAGTGAAGATTGGGGACAATATTCCATCCTCACGAACACGCAACACTGGAGCCTCCCCCAGGGGTGTGTACTCAGCCCCCTACTGTACTCACTGTATACCCATGACTGCATCACCAAATACCAGACTCATGCCATTTATAAGTTCGTTGCTGACACCACCAGAGTTGATCGAATCTCAGATAGTGATGAAACAGACTACAGACAGGGGGTGGAAGACCTGGAAAAATGGTGCATTGAGAACAACCTAGCTCTCAATGCTGTCAAAACCAAGGAACTCATTATTGACTTTCACCAGGATGTTACTCATGCTCCCTCAATACATTAACAGCACAGAGGTGGAACAAGTGGAGAGTGTCAAGCTCCTGGGAGTGGTCATCCACAACAAGCTTTCTTGGACTCTTCATGTGGGCGCACTGGTTACAAAGGCCCAACAATGTCTCTTCTTCCTCAGGCAGCTGAGGAAATTTGGCATGATGGTGAATACCCTTGCCAACTTTTATAGGTGTGCCATCTAGAGCATTCTGTCAGGATGTATCACTATCTGGTATGGCAACAGAACTATTCAAGATCGGAGACGGTTACAGAGAGTGGTGAACTCGGCTCAGACAATCACAAAGGTCAACCCCCCATCTATAGAATCCATCTACCAGGCCCGCCATCAAGGAAAGGCCGCCTGCATTCTCAAAGATCCATCCCACCCTGGCAATGGTTTTCTACAACCTCTACCATCGGGGAGAAGGTACAGAAGCCTGAACACTCACCAGCCGGTTTCGAAACAGTTTCTACCCTACTGCTGTTAGAATACTGAATAGGCTCACAAACTCTTAACATTCCCTTGTACCTGTGTTTTGTTTTTGCCGCTGCTTACCTATTATTTACTATCTATGCTACTTAACTCTGTGATCTGCCTGTATTGCTCACAAGACAAAGCTTTTCACTGTGCCTCGGTACACGTGACAATAAATTCAATTCGAAGAGCCCAGCAAGTAGTTAAAAAGACAAGGCTGAAGCATTCACAGTAAGCTTGAGCCAGAAGTGCCAAGTGGATGATTCATCTCAGCTCCATTCATTGGCACAAGCGTCACAGATGGCAGTCCTCAGCCCAATTTGATTCGCTGTACGTGATATCAAGAAATGTTTGCAGGCGCTGGACAGTGCAAACAGTTTGGGCCCCGACAACATTCTAGCAATAGACTTGTGCTCCAGAACTTATCGCTCCCCTCCCTGTTCCAGTACGATTACAACATGTGGAAAATTGTCCAGGTCTGCCCTGCACACAAAAAAACAAGACAAATCCAACCCAACCAATTACACCCCCCCCCATCAACTACCCATTTAATTATGTGGCTATAAGACCAGGTCAGAGATTGGGAAACTGCAATAGGTAACTCACCTCCTTACTCCCCAAAGCCTGTACACCGTCTACAAGGCACATGTCAGGAGTGAGAGAGAAAACTCCCCAAGATGAGTGCAGCTCCAAAAACATTTAGGAACCTTGACACCATCCAGAACAAAGCAGCTCGTTTGATGGGTATCACACAATTATGGAATTTTACAGTACAGAAGGAGACCATTCGGCACATCATGCCTGCACCAGTTCTTGAAAGAGCAACCCATTCTACAGCCCGATGTCCACAGCTCTCTAACTTCACCATTTTCAAACCACCTGTGGAATACACCTCCTGTGTTCTCCCAACCAGCACCTTCCAAATCCTAACAATTCTGAGTAGAGTCATAGAGATGTACAGCATGGAAACAGACCCTTCGGTCCAACCTGTCCATGCCGACCAGATATCCCAACCCAATCTAGTCCCACCTGCCAGCACCCGGCCCATATCCCTCCAAACCCTTCCTATTCATATACCCATCCAAATGCCTCTTAAATGCTGGAATTGTACCAGTCTCCACCACTTCCTCTGGCAGCTCATTCCATACGTGTATCACCCTCTGTGTGAAAACACTAACCCTTAGGTTTCTCTTATATCTATTCCCTCCACCCTAAACCTATGCCCTCTAGTTCTGGATTCCCCCACCCCCAGGGAAAAGACTTTGTCTATTTATCCTATCCATGCCCCTCATGATTTTATAAACCTCTATAAGGTCACTCTTCAGCCTCCAACGCTCCAGGGAAAACAGCCCCAGCCTGTTCAGCCTCTCCCTATAGCTCAAACTCTCCAACTCTGGCAACATCCTTGTAAATCTTTTCTGAACCCTTTCAAGTTTTACAACATCTTTCTGATAAGAAGGGGACCAGAATTGCATGCAATATTCCAACAGTGGCCTAACCGATGTCATAGAACATAGAACAATACAGCACAGAACAGGCCCTTCAGCCCACTATGATGTGCTGAACATTTGTCCTAGCTTAAGCACCCATCCATGTACCTATCCAATTGCCGCTTAAAGGTTACCAATGATTCTGACTCTGCCACTCCCACAGGCAGCGCATTCCATGCCCCCACCACTCTCTGGGTAAAGAACCTACCCCTGACATCCCCCCTATACCTTCCACCCTTCACCTTAAATTTATGTCCCCTTGTAACACTGTTGTACCTGGGGAAAAAGTTTCTGACTGTCTACTCTATCTATTCCTCTGATCATCTTATAAACCTCTATCAAGTCACCCCTCATCCTTCGCCTTTCCAATGAGAAAAGGCCTAGCACTCTCAACCTATCCTCATACGACCTATTCTCCATTCCAGGCAACATCCTGGTAAATCTTCTCTGCACTCTCTCCAAAGCTTCCACATCTTTCCTAAAGTGAGGCGACCAGAACTACACACAGTACTCCAAATGTGGCCTAACCAAGGTCCTGTACAGCTGCAACATCACCTTACGACTCTTGAATTCAATCCCTTTGCTAATGAACGCTAATACACCATAGGCCTTCTTACAAGCTCTATCCACCTGAGTGGCAACTTTCAAAGATCTGTGAACATAGACCCCAAGATCCCTCTGCTCTTCCACCTTACTAAGAACCCTACCATTAACCCTGTATTCTGCATTCTTATTTGTCCTTCCAAAATGACTTGACAGGGTTGAACTCCATCTGCCACTCCTCAGCCCAGCTCTGCATCATAGCTAAGTCCCTTTGCAGCTGACAACAGCCCTCCTCACTATCCACAACTCCACCAATCTTCGTATCGTCTGCAAATTTACTGACCCACCCTTCGACTCCCTCTTCCAAGTCATTAATAAAAATTACAAACAACAGAAGACCCAGAACTGATCCCTGTGGAACTCCACTTGTAACTGGGCTCCAGGCTGAATATTCACCATCTACTTCTGACTTCGACCGGTTAGCCAGTTCTCTATCCAACTGGCCAAATTTCCCACTGTCCCATGCCTCCTGACTTTCCGCATAAGCCTACCATGGGGAACCTTATCAAATGCCTTACTAAAATCTATGTACACTACATCCACTGCTCTACCCTCATCCACATGTCCTGTACAGCTGCAACATGACCTCCAACTCCTGTACTCAATCCTCTGACCAATAAAGGAAAGCATACCAAACGCCTTCTTCACTATCCTATCTACCTACGACTTCACTTTCAAGGAGCTATCTGAATTAAACTCCATCTGCCACTTCTCAGCCCATTTGATTAAGATTAGATTACTTACAGTGTGGAAACAAGTTCACACCGACCCTCTGAAGAGCAACCCACCCAGACCCATACCCCTATATTTATCCCTTACACTACGGGTAATTTAGCATGGCCAATTCACCTGACCTGCACATCTTTGGACTTCAAGGTTTGTGAGAAGATTTGTAGCTCGGGTGCTCGTTGTTGTGGTTCTGTTTACCCAGCTCGGCGAACAGAACCACAACAAAGAGCACCCGAGCTACAAATCTTCTCCCCAACTTTGAACACCTACGGGTGAGAGACGCGAAGACAAGCCAGGAAATGGGAATCCTGTGCCAACCGCCTAAGTGCCACATATGAAAAACTCCGGTTCCTGCAAGATTCAAACCACTATAAATGCCGGAGGAAACATCACAGAAGCGCTTCACAGGAGGCTCCCAAGCACTGAGGATGTCACCTAGACAGGGGACGAAACGTCTGCAACACAAATTCCCAGCTCGGCGAACAGAACCACAACAACATCTTTGGACTGTGGGAGGAAACCGTAGCACCTGGAGGAAACCCACGCTGACACGGGGAGAACATGCAAACTCCACACAGTCAGTTGCCTGAGGCAGGAATTGAACCCAGGTCTCTGGCGCTGTGAGGCAGCAGTGCTAACCACTGTGCCACCCATTAAGATCCCATTGTACTCTTCTTCACTAACCATTACATCTCCAATCTTGGTGTCATCTGCAAACTTACTAACTGTACCTCTTATGCTCACATCCAAATCATTTATGTCAATGACGAAATGTAGAGGACCCAACACTGATCCTTGTGGCACTCCACTGGTCACAGGTCTCCAGTCTGAAAAACAACCCTCCACCATCACCCTGTGTCTTTGAGTCAGTTCTGTATCTCATTCCTAGCTCTCTTGCTAACAATCTTGAAACTGTGATCCTTCACTTCTGACATACCAACTGGTAGGAAACAAAATATTCTTCTTTACCCAATCAAAATTGCTCATAATTTTGAACACCTCAGTAAGGTCACATCTTAATCTTCTCGGCTCGAAACAGAATAATTTTCCTAATCTTTCCTTGTATATAAAATTCCTTATTCCTGGTATCACGTTAGTAAGTCTCCTTTGAACATCCTTCCTTAACTAAGATACCCAGGTCTTATCATAATACGCTAAATGTGGTTTGGCATTACTTCCTTGCTTTTAAACTTCTAAACCCAAGCGTTCTATAAGCCTTAATAACCTTTTCTGTTTAGGAAGTGTCACTCAACCCAAACCATTACCTCTGATTTCTCTGCACAGATGCTGCCAGACTTGCTGAGCTTTTCCAGCAACTTCTGTTTTTTTGTCTCTGATTTACAGTGACGGCAGTTCTGCCGGGCTTTTAAACAACTTTTTCAACTTGACTGGCCACCTTTGGAGAATCGTGTACATGAACCCCTAAGGTCACTCTGCTCCTGTATTCCCCTCCAAGTTGGACCATTAAACCTATATTGACTCTCTGTGTTCCTTCTACCAAAATGCAGTACCTCACATTTTTCTGCATTGAATTTCATCTGCCAGGTGTCAGCACATTTGGCCAACTTGTCAACTTCCCTCTGAAGTCACAATCAGCCTCACAATTCACTATTCTCCTTAGCTTCGTATCATCTATGAATTTAGAGATTTTGCCCTCAACAACTATATAAATAATTTTTATAAATCATAAAAAGAAAGGGTCACAACACATCCCTGGAGAACACCATCTTCAACGTGTCAAATCTAAGAAATGCCAGGGAAACCCAGTGGATGTGGTCTATCTAGACTTCCAAAAGGCCTTTGATAAGGTGCCACACGGGAGGCTGCTGAGCAAGGTGAGGGCCCATGGTGTTCGAGGTGAGCTACTGGGATGGATTGAGGATTGGCTGTCTAACAGAAGGCAGAGAGTTGGGATAAAAAGGATCTTTTTCGGAATGGCAGCCGGTGACAAGCGGTGTCCCGCAGGGTTCAGTGTTGGGGCCGCAGCTGTTCACATTATATATTAATGATCTGGATGAAGGGACTGGGGGAATTCTAGCGAAGTTTGCCAATGATACCAACTTAGGTGGACAGGCAGGTAGTACTGAGGAAGTGGGGAGGCTGCAGAAAGATCTAGACAGTTTGGGAGAGTGGTCCAGGAAATGGCTGATGGAATTCAATGTGAGCAAATGCGAGGTCCTGCACTTTGGAAAAAAGAATACAAGCATGGACTACTTTCTAAACGGTGAGAAAATTCATAAAGCCAAAGTACAGAGGAATCTGGGAGTGCTAGTCGAGGATTCTCTAAAGGTAAACATGCAAGTTGAATCCGTGATTAAGAAAGCGAATGCAATGTTGTCATTTATCTCAAGAGGGTTGGAATATAAAAGCACTGTTGTGCCGCTGAGACTTTATAAAGCTCTGGTTAGGTCCCATTTGGAATACTGTGTCCAGTTTTGGTCCCCACACCTCAGGAAGGACATACTGGCACTGGAGTGTGTCCAGCGGAGATTCACACGGATGATCCCTGGAATGGTAGGTCTAGCATATGAGGAACGGCTGAGGATCCTGGGATTGTATTCATTGGAGTTTAGAAGATTAAGGGGAGATCTAATAGAAACTTACAAGATAATACATGGCTTGGAGAGGGTGGACGCAAGGAAATTGTTTCCGTTAGGCGAGGAGACTAGGACCTGTGGACACAGCCCTAGAATTAGAGGGGGTAAATTCAGAACAGAAATGCGGAGACATTTCTTCAGCCAGAGAGTGGTGGGCCTGTGGAATTCATTGCTGCAGAGTGCAGTGGAGGCCGGGACGCTAAATGTCTTCAAGGCAGAGATTGATAAATTCTTGATGTCACAAGGAATTAAGGGCTACAGGGAGAATGTGGGTAAGTGGAGTTGAAATGCCCATCAGCCATGATTGAATGGCGGAGTGGACTCGATGGGCCGAATGGCCTTACTTCCACTCCTATGTCTTATGGTCTTATACTCCTTTTAGCCAACTTCTAATCCATGCTGCCACATACCTATCAATCCCAAACACTTCCAATTTGCTAAATAATGTGACATTATATCAAAAGCTTTCTCAAAGTTCAAATATGCAACATCCACAGCATTACCCTCATCCACCACCTGTCACCTTGTCAAAGAACTCAATCAAATTTGTCAGACATCTTACCCATCATTTTATGTGTCCAATCCCACAACCACCGGTGCACAGTGGGAAGCTGTATACCACAGGAGTGGTGCACCAAGGTTCATTTGACAGCCCCTCCCAAATCCACAACCTTTACCAACTGGAAAGGCATAGACAGCAGTCACAAGGAACACCGTCATCTGCAAATTCCCTTTCACATCACACATCATCTGACTCCAATGTCATTATTACTGGGTATAAATTCTAGGAGACCATCCCTCACACAATTGTGGGTGCCTCTACACCCCACGACAAAAAGCTGCTCAGCACCATCTTCCCAACAGGAATTCAAGATGCTCGTCCAGCCAGTGACATCCACATAGGTTTATACTTGGCCCTTTGGCCCATCAAGTCTGCACCAACATAACTATTACTAAAAGTGTGCTAGTCCCAATTTTCTTGTAATTGTCCCATATCCTTGAATGCTATGATATTTGAAGAACTTATCCAAATATCTTTTAAGGCTGTAAGGTTTCCAGCCTCCACTATCTTCCCAGACAGTGCATTCCAGATTCCCAACACCCACTGACAAAACTTTTTTTCCCCAAATCCCCTGTGAATCTCCTGCCCCTCATCCTACAGCTAAACCCTCTCATGATTAATCCCTCAACCAAGGGGAACAGCTGCTCTCTATTCACCCCATCCATACCTCTCAATCTTACATACCTCAATCAGGTCCCCCCTCAGTCTTATACACCTTAATCAGGTCCAACCTTGGTCTTCTCTGCTCTGAAGAAAACACCCCAAGCCTATCTAGTCTCTCCTGATGTCTCAATTTCTCCATCCCAGGCAACATCCTGGTGAACCTCCTCTGTACCCTTGCTCGCACCGTCACACCCTTCCTGTAGCAAGGTGACCAGTACAGGTGCACTCACAACTCCAACTGCAGTCTGACCAATGTTAGATGTAACTCCAACATTCTGCCACGACTGACAAAAGCATGTGTCCATTATGCCTTCTTAATTATACTATTCACATGCTCTGCTGACTTCAAGGATCTGTGAATAATTACCTCAGGATCCCTCTGTTCCTCTGAGCTTCCGAGTGCCCTGCCATTCATTAAATACGCCCTCATCTTGTTTCTTCTTCCAAAGTGCAAGACCTGAGACTTACCAAGGTCAAACATAATCTGCCCTTCTGAGCAATCCACCTCTATCTTCCTTAAATCTACTACCACCTTCTTCACTATGAGCCACTCTACCAATCTTGGCAGTGTCTGCAAATTTGCTTCACATTACCCCCACATTTTCATCAATATCATTCATGCATATAACAAACATTAAGGGACCCAGAACTGATCCTTGTGGTACACAGTTGGACACTGGCCTCCAGTCACTCAAACACCCTTCTCCCATGACCCTTTGTGTCCTATTACTCAGCTAGTTTCTGATCCATCTCACCATGTTTCCCTCAATTCCATGTGCTTTCGCCATCCCTTGTGGGACCATGTCAAAAGCTTTGTTAAAATCCGTTTAAATTACATCAACATGAACTTCTCTCATCCACATACTTCATCACATTTTCAAAATATTCTAACAAATTTGTTCGGCACGACCTCCCTCTAACAAAGTCATGCTGACTATCCCTCATCATCCTCGGCCTTTCCAAGTAGGTAATTAATTACTCCTTCAGACTTTTCTCCTTTATTTTCCCTATCACTGACGTGAGACTCTCCAGTCTGTAACTTCCTAGTTCATCTTTAACACCCCTCTCAAATAAATGAAACCACATTAGATTAGATTAGATTACTTACAGTGTGAAAACAGGCCCTTCGGCCCAGCAAGTCCACACCGCCCCACCGAAGCGTAACCCACCCATACCCCTACATTTGCCCCTTACCTAACACTACGGGCAATTTAGCATGGCCAATTCACCTGACCTGCACATCTTTGGACTGTGGGAGGAAACCAGAGCACCCGGAGGAAACCCACGCAGACACGGGGAGAACGTGCAGACGCCACATCAGTCGCCTGAGGCGGGAATTGAACCCGGGTCTCTGGCGCTGTGAGGCAGCAGTGCTAACCACTGTGCCACCGTGCCACCCAGATTATCTGTCATCCAGTCTTCTGGAACTTCCCAGAGGCCAGAGAGGAATTAACATTTTCCGTCAGAGGCCCTACAATTTCCTGCCTCACCTCCCAAAGCAGCCTGGGATGCAATTCATCTGGGCCAGGGGTTTTGTCTGTTTTTAAACCCAGAGCCTCCAATACCTCCCCATTTCCTGTGTCAAATTGAACAAGTTCCTCACAGTCCCTTTTCCAGAATTCTGTACCGATGTTCTCCTTTTCCAGAGTGAAGACCAAAGGGAAATATTCATTCAACGCCTTTCCAATATCCTGTGACTTCACACACAGGTTGCCCCCTTGGTCCCTAATGTGTCCTACTCTTTCCTTAAAAACGTATATACAAAACATCTCGGGATTCTCACTAATCCTGGTCGCAAGTCCTTTTCCATGCCCCTTTTTGCTTGTCTAATTCCTTTCTAAGGTCCTTCCTGTACTTCCTGTATTCCTCGAAGGCTGCAGCTGAAATTCTCCCTTTGGACTTGCTAAAAGCCCCACTCTTCCTCCTCATCTAGTCCCACATTGTCCTGCACATCTAGGGTTGTCTGAAATTATTGTTCCTACATTTTGCTTTATAAAAGGGTATATGTTGAACCTGGACCCTCTGCTGTAGATGTACCCACAAAGTTCTGAGTCTACTGCTACCAGATTCTCTCGTATTTTAATAAAATCCGCCTTCCCCCATCCAAAATCAGCTATTACAGGCCACCTTTTCCCTTGTTCAGAACAAATTTGACCATGCTGTGGTGGCTACCACCTAGATGTTCCCACAATGCCACATTGAACACTTGTCCAGCTTCTTTCCCACGATCCAGATCCAGCATTGCACTGTCCCTTGTTGGGCTTTTGACTTATTGATACAAAAAACTCCCCTGATACATTTCAAGAATCCATCCTCTCTTAACACTATGACTATCCCAATTTATGCTGGGAAAGTTGAAATCCCCTTGTATCTAACTCTAATACAGCTCTGTGAAAGGTTTACATTTTTGCTCCTGTATTTCCTGCTGCCTGTTTGGGGGCCTATAACACACACACCCAGTAAAGTAGCTACCCTTTTAACATTCCTGAATTCTACCCACAAAATCTGGTTTGAGGACACTTCCAAGATATTATTGCTCCTTCTTGCAGTAATTGACTCCTACACCATCATCCTTGCTATACCCTCCACTGTCTTGCCTAAATATCCTATACCTCGGAAGGTTGAGTTACCAGTCCAGCCCTTCCCTCAACCGTGTTTCTGTGATGGCAACAATATTATAGTTCCATGTGTCAATCTACGCCATTAACTCATCGGGCTTACCTATTAAACTCTTAGCATTAAAGACCATCCAGCCTTGCCTTAATTTTTCAACACTCAACATAGCTGAACTCACTGTGACTTGCTTCCTTTGCTGTAGCATAGTGTGTCTCTGTTACATCCACATTCTTGGTCCCCATCTCCCTGCCAAACTGGTTTAAACTCCTCCAAACAGCACTAGCAAACCTACCTGCAAGGATGTTGACTTCAATGTGGTTCAGGTGCAGACCATCCCATTTGTACACATCCCACCTCCCCCAAGTGATCCAAAACCCTCCCACTTGTACCAACTCTTGAGCCGAGCATTAATTTGTTCTATTTCCCGGTTTAGCACTTGAGAGCACAAGAGAGATTACAACCATTGAGGTCCTGTTTTTTTAAATCGACTGCCTAACTCCCTGAATTCTTGATGCAAGACCTCATTCCTCACTTTGTCCGTATCACTGGCACCAACATGCCCCATGACCTCTAACTCATCACCCATCCCTTACAGGATGCCATTCAGTGACTCCCTGGACTCTGGCACCAGGAAAGCAACACAGTATCCTGAAGTCATATCTTTGCCACAGAAACACCTGTCTGCTCCCCAAGAATCTTCTATCAATGCTGCTCTTCCTTTCTTTTCCCCCGACCCCGTACAGTCAAGCTGCTTGTGGTGCCAGAAGCTTGGCTCTGACAGCATTCCTCTGAAGCACCAGCACTCGCATCACGGTGGCTCAGTGGTTAGCACTGCTGCCTCACAGAGCTAGGGACCCAGGTCCAATTCCAGCCTCGGGCGACTGTCTGTGTGGAGTTTGCACATTTTCCCCGTGTCTGCGTGGGTTTCCTCCGGGTGCTCCGGTTTCCTCCCACAGTCCAAAGATGTGCAGGTTAGGGTGAACTGGCCAGGCTAAATTGCCCATAGTGTTAGTCAAGGGTAAATGTAGGGGAATGGGTCAGGGTGGGTTATTCTTTGGAGGGTCGGTGTGGACTTGTCGGTCCAAATGGCCTGTTTTCACACTGCAGGGAATCTACAGCTTCCAAAATGGAATACTGGTTCACGAGTGGGATCTCAGGGGACTCCTGCACTGCCTGCCTACTCTGTCTGGTGGTCTCCCTTTGTCTTCTTTCCTCTATTCCCTTGAGTTGCAGTGTGACCACCTCTCTAAACATGCTACCCACAAAACTCTCAGCCTTGTGGATGTGCCACAGTGTCCCCCAGAAACCCCTGCCATTGCTGCTCTGCCATCTTCCCTGTTTGGCTTCCCCTCCAACCAGCTCTGTCCAGCTCCTCCCATGTGGTTTAGTAGTTATCTTTGCTTAATTGTAATAATGCTACGTCTGATTCCAGTTTCTCCATCTCAGACTGCAGGGTGATTTCCATTATATTATAGTCACTGTCCCCAAGGGGTCCCTTTACCTTAAGCTCCCCAATCAAGTCTGCCTCATTACACATCAAACGGCCTGTTCCCTGCTGGGCTACACCCAAAGCTGCTCCAAAGGCTCTCATAGATATTCCACAAATCCTGGGATCTGCCACCAACTTGGTTTTCCTAGCCCACTGGCAGATTGAAGTCTCCCATGATTTGGTAACAGTGTCTTTCTTACATGCCCTTTCCGTCTCCCGATTTATTTTCTTCCCCAAATTGCAGAATTGTATTTGCAGATACATTCTATTTTGCTCAAAAAACACACAGTCTGCAGGCAGTCAATCCATATGACATTTTACAAATTCCTACTTTGGAAACAGAACCAGTAAGAATCAAGGTTGGAACACAGATGTCGCTTTTTTCTATAAACTTTAAGTTTTCTCAGGGATGTGACTTGAAAGAAGTTCTGCACTTTATATATTAATGCATCAAAAGCTGCAACCCATTCTAAAGGATGAAAGACTTAACAGCAATCTAGGTTTGTTCAGTATATTATTTCAGTTGCATGACACTATGATCTTATGCTATAAATTCTGTGTCTTATAATCCTGCCCGGCTCGCTGCCTGATGAAGTGCTCCGAAAGCTAGTACTTCCAAATAAACCTTTTGGACTATAACCTGGTGTTGTGTGATTTTTAACTAGGTTAGGTAAATTAGCCATGGGAACTCAGGGTAACAGGGATCGAGCCAGGTGGGGGGAGGTTCTGGCTGGGATGCTGTTCTAAAACAAAACTTACATCCCAGCTCTGATCCCCTCAAAGCCACATCTGTGATTCCCACAATACCATACCCTCCAATTTCAATCGACCCTGTTTCATATTTTGCATGTACCTAAGCACAAAACCCTGAGTCTTATGAATGAATGATTTATTTGCTGTATACAATGAAATACAATAAAACAAAATGAAAATCTTTCATTTGTTGCCATTTTTATAGTTTAAGGATAAGAGAAGCAAAGATATATCTTAAAAGTGGCTGCAGACATACACAATGCATTGGTCAGAATCTTCTGAAATTCCCTAGATTCTAGACAGCTTCTAGCAGTTTGACAAACCTAAACTGTGACACGCCTATTAAAGAAAGGAATGAGACAGAAAGCAGAAAACCGTCAATTGGTCAACCGAATCTCCAACATTAGGAAAGTGCTAAAATTCATGGAAGGAGATTGCACCAGTAAACTTTAAAAATCCTAATTCAAATCAGGCAAGGCCCATACTGTTTTAGGAAAGTGTTTGACAAATTTATGAGTGTTCTTTGGTGATGTGATAAGTGAGGTGGTTTAAGTGGAACCTGTAGATGTTGTGTACCTGGATTTCCAAAAGACATTCCATTAGATGCTCAGTAAATGGCGAATATGTAATACTCATTGGGGGTGATGTATCAGCATGAAGAGAGAACTAGCTAACTTACAGGATCAGAGTCAGGGTAAATGGATAATTTTCAGAATGACAAAACTGGAACCAGTGCATTGTTGCAGAAATCAGTGTGAGTCTTTTTTCGATCTATATTCCCAGTTTCGAAAAAGGGACCGAATGTTTTCAAGCCAAAATTGTTGATGATATAAGTGTACATAGGCAGGCAAGGTCTACAGATGATATAAGAAGTCTACAAATGGGATATGGATAGTATAAGTTAATGGGCGAAAGTCTAACAGATGGAGGATGACAAAAAAATCATCACTGAAGGGGAAAATGAGAAGTCATTCACTTTGATAGGAAGTCAGGAAGGGCAGAATATAATTCCATTGAAAATGACAGTTTGCAGATAACACTAAGTAGAGAGGTAGAGAAGGTGCTTAAACTCTGCTAAGATTTACCATTTTAGGGCGAGCTCAGTCTCCCTCTCTGTGCAAACTCAGTCAGCCTCACCTTCACAGTGTGTCCTCATTTCCCCCTCACTGGTCACTTTCTCTTGCTCACAAGAAAATGTTCTGGGGACCAAGGTTCAAATTCATAAATATCTGGAATTGAGAATCTAATGACTACTATGATACCATTGTTGATTGTGAGATAAACCCATCTGGTCCTCTAATGCCCCTTGGGGAAAGTAGCCTACCATCATTATCTGGTCTGGCCTCCAGACCCACAGAGTCTCTCGGCAATCACAGATGGGCAATAAGTGCTGCCCAGCCAACCATGCCCTCATCCCGTGAAGGACTAAAAACAAAACTGACAACCTCAGCCACCCTCAGTGTGCATCCTATTTCTCCTGACCCTGACTGTACACCCTCCCACCATGTTCATTGTTGCACCTTCACTTTTTCCCTGGCTCCTCTAACAAAGCCACACTTTTACCCCAGTCCCTCAGTATAACCCACCTCTAGACTTTGACCTTTCGGCCGGCCCAGACCTCCAGCCCTCACACTCTCCGTTCTAGCCCCGTCACCCTATAACACAGCCCGCCGCCCCCAACTCACAGTCTCGGAGCGCACTCACCGGCTCCGGCCTTCAGCCCAGCCCAGCCCAGCTCAGCCCAGGCCAGGCGGGTCCACTCCAGTCCGGTTCACCGTGCAGTCCACTCCACTCCGGCCCCTGATCCAGTCCCCTCCAGGCAGACCCGCCCCCGGATCACTGTGAATGGGAGTGTCCAGCGTCCGCGTTCCCGGTCCGACACGACTGGACTAAATCACCAACACTTGATAACTCAGAGGGTGTGCCTCTCAGTCCCACTGGATAACCCACAGTCTGTCGCTGCCCCCTGGACTCCTTCAAACTATATTCCACAGAGAGTGAATGTCCTGCAGTCCCACTGTAACCCAGAGGTCACTTCCACCGCTGAACCCCTTGACACTGAATGACCGAGAGAGTGAATGTCTCTCGCCCACCCCTCCCCCTTCCCTTCAACCCAATCACATTATTAAACCCAATCACATTATTAACCCCGGAGAGCGTCTTTCAGTCCCTTTAGACTGTAGAACCCAAAGTGACAGTGTCTGTGTGGCCCACTGAATGCCATCACACTGTATATTCCAGACAGAGTATCTGTGTGTTCCACTGAATGCCATCACACAAAAAAAAACCCAGAGAGTGAGTGTCACTCAGTCTCACTGAACTCATATGCAATGTGTAACCCAGAGGGTGGGTGTCAGAGTCCCACTGATCCTCTTCAAACAGTACAACCCAGGCAGTGACTGTCTCTCAGTCCACCCGAACACTTACACACTCAACCCAGAGAGTGCCTGAGTCCCTTGAACTGATTCACAGTGTTTAACACAGAGAGTCAGTGTCTCTGTGTCTCACTGAAATCCTTCAAACTATACAATCAAGAGAGTGGGTGTCTGTCATTCTGTTGAACACACACACTGGTGTAACCCAGAAACTGAGTTTCTGTGCCCTTCTGAACCCCCTCACGCCGTATAACTCTGAGAGTGAGTGCCTATGTCCCACTGAAACCTTTCTCACTGTTAAACCCAGAGAGTGAGTATCATCTCTCTGAAGCCCTTCACACTATGTCACCCAGAGGAGAGTGTCACTGATTCCCACTGAACCCATTCGCACCGTATAACCCAGAGAGAGAGTGCCTTTATATCCAACTGAATTCACACTTTGTCAGGAGCAACATAAAACATAGGAGCAGAAATTAGGCCACACAGCCTATCGAGGTTGCTCTGTCATTCAATCATTGCTGATAAATTTCTCAACCCCATTTCCCATTATCCCTGATCTCTTTGATACCTAAGAACCTATCTATCCCAGTCTTAAATATACTCAATGACCTGGCCTCCACAGCCTTCTGTGGCAATGAATTCCAGAGATGCCGGTGTTGGACTGGGGTGTACAAAGTTAAAAATCATGCAACATCAGGTTATAGTCCAACAGGTTTAATTGGAAGCACACTAGCTTTCGGAGCGATGCTGTTGGACCTGTTGGACTATAACCTGGTGTTGTGTGATTTTTAATTCTGTGGCAATGAATTCCATAGATTCACCACCCTAGCTGAAGAAGTTTCTCCTTAACTCCTTTATTCTAAAGGCTTTGCCCTCGGGACATGGTCTCTCCTACCATTGTAAACAACTTCCTAACATCTAATCTCTCCAGGCAATTCATATTCTGTAAATTTCAATGAGATTACCCCCTCATCCTTCTAACGCTATCGAGTAAACATTCCTCATATGTTAAACTTTTCATTCCTGGGACCATGCTACTGAATCTCCTCCGAACACACTCCAGGGCCAGTACCTCCTTCCTGAGACATGGGGCCCAAAACTGCACCTAATACTCCAAATATCGTCTTACCAGAGCCTATACTCAAGTCCTTTCAAAATAAATGCCATCATTGCATTTGCCTTCCTACCTACTGACTTAACCTGCAAGTTTACCTTGAGAGAATCATGGACTAGAACTCCCAAGTCTCTTTTTACTTCAGTTTTCTGAATTTTCTCCCCATTTAGAAAATAGTCCATGCCTCTATTCTTCCTACCAAAGTGCACACTTTCCCGCATTGTATTCCATCTGCCAGTTCTTTGCCCACTCTCCTAACCTGTCCAAATTCTCCTGCAGCCTCAACTCTCCTCCTCAATGCTACCTGCCCCTCTACCTATCTTTGCGTCATCTGCAAACTTAGCCAGAATGCCCTCAGTTCCTTCATCTAGATTGTCATTTAATAAAGTAAAAAGTTGTGATCCCAACACTGAGCCTTGCAGAACACCACTTGTCACTGGCTGCCATCCTGAGAAGGTCCCTTTTATCCCTACTCTGTGCTTTCTGTGAGACAGCCAGACTTCTATCCATGTTATCCATGCTTGCCTCTGACACCATGGGCCCCTATGTTACTCAGTAGCTTCCTGTGTGGCACCTTGTCAAAGGTCTTCTTGCAGTCCAGACAGTAGCCCTACCAGGAGAAAATGACAGCGACCAGGTTTCTGGCACTGAGCCTGGCTCTGTGGTACAGAAGGGAAGGGGGGAGAATAGAGAGGGATAGTGAGTGGAGATTCAGTGGTGAGAGGAACAGACAGGAGATTCTGGGGTCACGAGCGAGACTCCTGAATGGTATGTTGCCTCCCGGGTGCCAGGGTCAGGGATGTCTCAGATTGAATCTACAGGATTCTTAAGGGGGAGGGAGAGCAGCCAGAGGCTGTGGTACACATCAGTACCAATGACAGAGGGTGGGAAAGGGAGGAGGACCTGAAAAGAGAATATTGGGAGTAAGGTTGGAAGCTAGAAGGCAGGACGAGCAGAGTAATAATCTCAGGATTGCTACAGATGCCACAGGCTAGTGATGCTCGGAATAGAGAGCGAGTGCAGATGAACACGTGGCTGTGGGGTTGGTGTAGGAGGGAGGGCTTCAGCTATGTGGATCATTGGGATACCTTCTGGGGAAGGTGGGACCTGTACAAGAAGGATGTGTTGCACCTGAACTGGAGGGGCATCAATATCCTGGGCGGGAGGTTTGCTAGAGCTGTTTGGGAGGGTTTAAACTAGATTGGCAGAGGGGCAGAAGGATGTAGAACCAGATATTGCAGTAGTTAGTGAACAGCCAGATACAGCGTGCAGACAGTCTGTGAGGGTGGATAGGCCCTTGATAGGGCAAAGATGCAGTCAGTGTGATGGATTGAAGTCTATTTTAATGCAAGAAATATCAGGAATAAGGATGACAAACTCAGAGCATGGATCAGCACTTGGAATTATGATATTGTGGCCATTGTGGAGACTTGGATATCACAGGGACAGGAATGGTTGTTGGATGTTCCAGGGTTTAGATGTTACAGAAGGAATAGTGAGGGAGGTAAAAGAGGTGGGGGAGAGGCATTGCTAATCAGGGATAGTATCACAGCTGCAGAAAGGGAGGTCATCGAGGAGGGTTTGCCTACAGAGTCAGTGTGGGTGGAAGTCAGAAACAGGAAAGGAGCAGTCACTTTACTGGGAGTTTTCTACAGAGGGCCCCCAATAGCAACAGAGACACAGAGGAGCAGATTTTGGAAAGTTGCAGGAGTAACAGGATTGTTGTCATGGGTGACTTTAACTTCCCTAATATTGATTGGAACTTCCTTTGTTCAAATAGTTTGGATGGAGCAGTTTTGTCAGGTGTGTCCAGGAAGGGTTCCTGATGCAATATGTAGAACATAGAACATAACAGCGCAGTACAGGCCCTTCAGCCTCCGATGTTGGACCGACCTGTGGAACCAACCTGAAGCCTATCTATCCTACATTATTCCATTTTCATCCATATGTTTATCCAATGACCATTTAAATGCCCTTAAAGTTAGCGAGTCCACTACTGTAGCAGACAGTGCATTCAATGCCCCTACTACTCTCTGAGTAAAGAAAATACTTCTGATATCTGTCCTATATCTATCACCCCACAATTTAAAGCTCTGTCCCCTCATGCTAGCCATCACCATCCGAGGAAAAAGGCTCTCACTGTCCACCCTATCGAACCCTCTGATTATTTTATATGTCTCACTTAAGTCACTTCTCAACCTTCTTCTCTCTAACGAAAACAGCCTCAAGTCCTTCAGACTTTCCTCATAAGACCTTCCCTCCGTTCCAGGCAACATCCTAGTAAATCTCCTCCAAACCCTTTCCAAAGCTTCTACAGCTTTCCTATAATGTGGTGACCAGAACTGTACACAATACTCCAAGTGCAGTCACACCAGAGGTTTGTACAGCTGCAGCATGACCTCATGGCTCTGAACTCAATCCCACTGCCAATAAATGCTTTCTTAACAACCCTTTCAACCTGGGTGGCAACTTTCAGGGATCTATGCACATGGACACTAAGATCTCTCTGCTCATCTAGCAAGAATCTTACCATTAGCCCAGTACTGTTTATTCCTGTTGCTCCTTCCAAAGTGAATCATCTCACACTTTTCCACATTAAACTCCATTTGCCACCTCTCTCAGCCAGCTCTGCAGCTTATCTATGTCCTTCTGTAACCTACAAAATTCTTCAGCACTATCCACAACTTCACCGGCCTTAGTGTCACCCACAAATTTACTAAACCATCCTTCTATGCTGTCATCTAGGTCATTTATGAAAATGGCAAACATCAGTGGCCCTAAAACAGATCCTTGCGGCCCACCACGAGTAACTGAACTCCAGGATGAATATTTCCCATCAATGGGTGGCACGGTGGCACAGTGGTTAGCACTGTTGCCTCACAGCGCCAGAGACCCAGGTTCAAATCCCGCCTCGGGCAACTGTCTGTGTGAAGTTTGCACATTCTCCCCGTGTCTGTGTGGCTTTCCTCCGGTTTCCTCCCACAGTCTAAAGATGTGCAGGTCAGGTGAATTGGCCACGCTAAATTGTCTGTCGTGTTAGGTGAAGGGGTAAATGTAGGGGAATGGGTCTGGATGGGTTGTCCTTCGGAGGGTTGGTGTGGACCTGTTGGGCCGAAGGACCTGTTTCCACACTGTAAGTAATCTGAAAAAAAACCCACTAACTCTGTCTTCTTTCAGCTACCCAATTTCTGATCCAAACCATTAAATCACCCTCAATCCCATGCCTCTGTATTTTGTGCAATAGCCTACCATGGGGAACCTTATCAAACATCTTACTGAAATCCATATATACCACATCAACCACTTTATCCTCATCCACCTGTTTGGCCACCATCTCAAAGAACTCAATAAAGTTTGTAGATAAGCTGACTAGAGGGGAGGCCATATTAGATTTGGTGCTTGGCAATGAATCATGCCAGGTGTCAGATCTCTCCGTGGGAGAGCATTTCAGTGATAGCGATCGCAACTCCCTGACCTTTACTATACTCATGGAGAGGGTTAGGAGCAGATGGTATGGGAAAGTATTTAATTAAGAGAGGGAGATTTGCAAAGCAATTAGGCAGGAACTGGGACACCTAAACTGGGAGCAGATGGTCACAAGGAAAAGCATGACAGAAATGTGGAGGTTAAAACAATGACTGCAGATGCTGAAAATCAAATACTGGATTAGTGGTGCTGGAAGAGCACAGCAGTTCAGGCAGCATCCAACGAGCAGCGAAATCAACGTTTCGGGCAAAAGCCCTTCATCAGGAATAAAGGCAGTGAGCCTGAAGCATGGAGAGATAAGCTAGAGGAGGGTGGGGGTGGGAAGAGAGTAGCATAGAGTACAATGGGTGAGTGGGGGAGGGGATGAAGGTGATAGGTCAAGGAGGAGAGGGTGGAGTGGATAGGTGGAAAAGAAGATAGGCAGGTCGGACAAGTCAAGGAGACAGGAACTGAGCTGGAAGTTTGAAACTAGGATGAGGTGGGGGAAGAGGAAATGAGGAAGCTGTTGAAGTCCACATTGATGCCCTGGGGTTGAAGTGTTCCGAAGCGGAAGATGAGGCGTTCTTCCTCCAGGCGTCTGGTGGTGAGGGAGCGGCGGTGAAGGAGGCCCAGGACCTCCATGTCCTCGGCAGAGTGGGAGGGGGAGTTGAAATGTTGGGCCACGGGGCGGTTTGGTTGATTGGTGCGGGTGTCTCGGAGATGTTCCCTAAAGCGCTCTGCTAGGAGGCGCCCAGTCTCCCCAATGTAGAGGAGACCACATCGGGAGCAACGGATACAGTAAATGATATTGGTGGATGTGCAGGTGAAACTTTGATGGATGTGGAAGGCTCATTTAGGGCCTTGGATAGAGGTGAGGAAGGAGGTGTGGGCACAGGTTTTACAGTTCCTGCGGTGGCTGGGGAAAGTGCCAGAATGGGAGGGTGGGTCGTAGGGGGGTGTGGACCTGACCAGGTAGTCACGGAGGGAACGGTCTTTGCGGAAGGCGGAAAGGGGTGGGGAGGGAAATATATCCCTGGTGGTGGGGTCTTTTTGGAGGTGGCGGAAATGTCGGTGGATGATTTGGTTGATGCGAAGGTTTGTAGGGTGGAAGGTGAGCACCAGGGGCGTTCTGTCCTTGTTACGGTTGGAGGGGTGGGGTCTGAGGGCGGAGGTGCGGGATGTGGACGAGATGCGTTGGAGGGCATCTTTAACCACGTGGGAAGGGAAATTGCGGTCTCTAAAGAAGGAGGCCATCTGGTGTGTTCTGTGGTGGAACTGGTCCTCCTGGGAGCAGATACGGCGGAGGCGGAGAAATTGGGAATACGGGATGACATTTTTGCAAGAGGTAGGGTGGGAAGAGGTGTAATCCAGGTAGCTGTGGGAGTCGGTGGGTTTGCAAAACATGTCAGTGTCAAGTCGGTCGTCACTAATGGAGATGGAGAGGTCCAGGAAGGGGAGGGAGGTGTCAGAGATGGTCCAGGTAAATTTAAGGTCAGGGTGGAATGTGTTGGTGAAGTTGATGAATTGCTCAACCTCCTCGCGGGAGCACGAGGTGGCGCCAATGCAGTCATCAATGTAGCGGAGGAAGAGGTGGGGAGTGGTGCCGGTGTAATTACGGAAGATCAACTGTTCTACATAGCCAACAAAGAGACAGGCATAGCTGGGGCCCATACGTGTGCCCATGGCTACACCTTTGGTCTGGAGGAAGTGGGAGGATTCAAAGGAGAAATTGTTAAGGGTGAGGACCAGTTCGGCCAAACGAATGAGAGTGTCAGTGGAAGGGTAATGTTGGGGACGTCTGGAGAGGAAAAAACGGAGGGCTTGGAGGCCCTGGTCATGGCGAATGGAGGTGTAGACGGAACACCCCAAGGCCCTGTTTATTGCGACTGGTGACTTCAATCAAGCCAATCTAAGGAAGGTGTCACCAAAGTACCACTAGAACAGTACATGCCCCACCAGGGGTCCGAACATTTTAGACTACTGCTACACCACTGTGAAAGATGCCTACCGCTCCGCCCCCGTCCTCATTTCGGATACTCCAGCCACAATGCCATGTTTCTTCTCCCGGCTTACAAGCAAAAGTTCAAACAGGAGACCCCCTCCCGGATACAGGTGCAGTGCTGGTCGGAGGATGCAAAGGATCAACTCCGATGCTGTCTGGAGTAGGCTGATTGGATCATGTTGAAACAGTCCGTAGGTACCTTGATCAAGTACGCCATTACAGTCACAGGCTTTATTAGCAGATAAGTGAAGGACTGCATACCAAGGAAGTTAATCCGGGCGTTCCCCAACAGGAAACCCTGGATGAATAAGGACATACAGAACCTGCTAAAAACCAGGTGTGAGGGGTCGGGTACGTTTTGGCACCGATCATTTGACACTGCCATTTTGGCTCGAAACTGTTTTGGCGCTCATTACTTTGGCACTGAGCTGTTTTGGTGCCAATTCAGAATAAAAAAAGTCTTGTTTGGTGAAAGAAGACAGGATGACTAATGACCCGATGTAATTTTCTCAACTAGCAAGAGTTGATAGTCAAAGCTGTAATGACCCGCTGTAGATTCAAATGTCGTTTTGTAATCATTTTCTCATTCAACAATTGTTAATAGTCATCTCCTGCCTTGATGATACTTAAGCCCTTCTGTCTTCACATTGGAAAGCTGTAATATAATTTTCTTTCTATTTTCTTGTAGAGCCCATACAAGCCCATCAATGGCTGAAAACATCCTGAGCAAGCGAGACAAACCAAAATTTTCACACGATGGTTATCTATATGTGTTTGATAAATGTTGAAAAATGTAGAAATTCATCTTTACAATGAATAGGTTAAAAATAATGAATAAAAAAGAATTTGATTTATTTCTTACAATGCAATAAAAACAAATTTCTTACGGGCTCTACAAGACTTTTTTTTATTCTGAATTGGCGCCAAAACAGCTCAACGCCAAAATAATGAGCGCCAAAACAGTTTAGAGCCAAAATGGTGGGGCCAAATGATCGGCGCCAAAAGGGTGGCGTCAAATCATCCCATTCTGGGTGTGAGACCTTCAGATCAGGAGACCCATTCAGGTATAAGGAGTCCTAGTATGACCTTCGCAGAGCCATTCAGACAGCCAAGGACCAATACCGATCCAAACTAGAGACGCAGACAGACATACCTGGTGATGATGGTATGGACTGAATGACATCACAGGTTCTAAAAAGAGACAGTGCAAGATAGCAGACGATGACATATCCAGCCCAGATCGTCACAACGTCTTCTATGCTCGCTTTGAGCAGAATTCCGGTGGAGAGATAACATCTATTCCGACATGTCCTGACAAACCTATCCCAACAGTCACTGCATCAGAGGTCAGGTCAGTTTTCCTTCGTGTGAATCCAAGGAAAGTGATGGGACCAGACAGAGTACCAGGCTGTGCACTCAGAGCATGCTCAGATCAACTGGCAGAGGTCTTCTCGGACATCTTCAACCTCTCCCTGCAGCAGGCCACTGTCTCTACCTGTTTCAACAGGGCCAACATCATCTCTGTGTCTAAGAAGGCTCGTGCACCCATCCATTTTGTCTATTGGACCAACAGATCCACATCAGATGCCATATCACTTGTCCTTCACTCCTCCCTCGAACATCTTGACACCAAGAACAGCTACGTAAGAATCCTACTCATTGACTACAGTTCAGTCTTCAACACTATTATCCTCTCGTTTACTAAACTTAGTGATCTCGGACTAAGCCCCACTCTCTGCAACTGGATCCTCAGTTTCCTGACCCACAGGCGACAATCAGTGAAGATTTCATCCTCACTAACATTCAACACTGGAGTCCCCCAGGGGTGCGTACTCGATGTATACCCATGAGTGTTTTGCCAAATACCAGACTAATGCCATTTACAAGTTCTCTGATGATACCACTCTAGTCGGTCAAATCTCAGATAGTGATGAAACAGACTACAGACGGGGGGGATGGAAGACCTGGAAAAATGGTGCACTGAGAACAACCTACTCTCAATGCCAGCAAAACCAAGGAACTCATTATTGACTTTCAGCGGGATGTTACTCATGCCTCCCTAACAGCACAGAGGTGGAACGAGTGGAGAGTGTCAAGCTCCTGGAAGTGGTCATCCACAACAAGCTTTCTTGGACTCTTCATGTGGGCGCACTGGTTACAAAGGCCCAACAATGTCTCTTCATCCTCAGGCAGCTGAGGAAATTTAGCATGGTGGTGAATACCCTTGCCAACTTTTATAGGTGTGCCATCTAGAGCATTCTGTCAGGATGTATCACTATCTGGTATGGGCAACTGTACCATTCAAGATCGGAGACGGTTACAGAGAGTGGTGAACTCAGCTCAGACAATCACAAAGGCCAACCTCCCATCTATAGAATCCATCTACCAGGCCCGCCATCAAGGAAAGGCCGCCAGCATTCTCAAAGATCCATCCCACCTTGGCAATGTTTTTCTACAACCTCTACCATCAGGGAGAAGGTACAGAAGCCTGAACACATTCACCAGCCGGTTTCAAAACAGTTTCTACCCTACTGCTGTTAGAATACTGAATGGCCTCACAAACTCTTAACATTCCTTTGTACCTGTGTTTTGTTTTTGCCACTGTTTATCTATTAGTTACTATCTCTGCTACTTAACTCTGTGATCTGTCCATATTGCTCGCAGGCAAAGCCTCAGTGTGCCTCAGTATGCATGACAATAAATTCAATTCAATTCAATACCTGCGGCTCTACTTTCAAGGAGCAATGAACCTGCACTCCAAGGTCTCTTTGCTCAGCAACACTCCCCGGGACCTTATCATCAAATATATAAGTCCGACTGTGATTTGCTTTTCCAAAATGCAACACCTCATATTTATCTAAATTAAACTCCATCTGCCACTCCTCAACCTATTGGCCCATCTGATGAAGATCCCATTGTACACTGAGGTAACCTTCTTTGCTCAGTTGAGGCATAGCCAGCTATGCCTCAACTGAAGGCTAGGCCTTATTCCTGATGAAGGGATTTTTGGCCAAAATGTCATTTTCCTGTTCCTCGGATGCTGCCTGACCTGCTGTGCTTTTCCAGCACCACTTTAATCTTGATTCTGATCTCCAGCGTCTGCAGTCCTTACTTTCGCCTAACCTTCATCGCTGTCCACTCCACCTCCAATTTTGGTGTCATCTGCAAACTTACCAACTATACCTCTTATGCTCGCATCCAAATCATTTACATAAATGATGAAAAGTAATGGATCCAGCACCGATCCTTGTGGCACTCCACTGGTCACAGGCCTCCTGTCTGAAAAGCAACCCTCCATCACCACCCTCTGTCTTCTATCTCTGAGCCAGTTCTGTATCCAAAGGGCTATTTCTCCCTGTATTCCATGAGATCTCACCTTGTTGTTTAGTCTCCCATGAGGAACCTTGTCAAACGCTTTACTGAAGTCCATATAGTTGACGTCTACTGCTCTGCCCTCATCAATCCTCTGTTACTTCTTCAAAAAACTCAATCAAGTTCATGAGACATGATATCCTACACACAAAGCTATACTGACTGTCCCTAATCAGTGTATGCTTTTCCAAATACATATAAATCCTGTCCGTCAGGATTCCCTCCAACAACCTGCCCAACACCAATGTCAGGCTCAAAGGTCTATAGGTCCCTGGCATTTCCTTACCAATAGTGGCACCACATTAGCCAACCTCCAGTCTTCCGGCACCTCACCTGAGACTATCGATTATATAAATATCTCAGCAATGGGCCCAGTAAACACTTCCCTAGCTTTCCACAGAGTTCTCGGGTACACCTGATCAGGTCCTGGGCATTTATCCACTTTTACGCAATTCAAGACATCCAGCACCAACACCTCTGTAATATGGACATTTTCCATGATGTCACCATCTATTTCCCCACATTCTATCTTCCATGTTCTTCTCCTTAGTAAACACTGATGTAAAATACTTGTTTAGTATCTCCCCAATCTCCTACATCTCCACACAAAGGCTGCCTTGCCGATCTTTGAGGGGCCCTATTCTCTCCCTAGTTCCCCTTCCCCTAGTTCCCCAAAATTATACGGTATATAATTTTGATTCTGCAGAAAAGGCGAAGGACTTTGTGAATTCTCTGAATTAAAGAACTTGGGTTGGGGTGGGGAGTAGGGGAGGGGGCAGCGTTCCGGACAAAGGTATGGGTTTTAAAAAATATTTTGTTGCCCCTTCTTTTCTCCTCTCTCCCCTTTTTTGTGGTTATTGGCTTTAAAAATACTGCCTTGATGTAAAGCCAGAATTATTTTGTATATCAGTCAGTTGGGGCTTTTCTTTTAACTGCTGTCCTTTTGGTTTTGTATTGGGGATGGATATACCTATGGTTTTATTGTGTGGAGGGAGGTGGGGGGAATGGGCATCCATTG
Organism: Chiloscyllium punctatum; assembly: GCF_047496795.1. NCBI lineage: Eukaryota > Metazoa > Chordata > Chondrichthyes > Orectolobiformes > Hemiscylliidae > Chiloscyllium > Chiloscyllium punctatum. Next base: position 25,710,806 of record NC_092760.1, on the reverse strand, counting down.
TTAACTCTCAGAATGTAAATCCCAGGTTTTCTTCATCTGGAATTGCTTGGGGTGAGGGCATGGCCTCAGCTCGAGGGAGTTGGGATGGTAGCAAGGATTGGGAGGAGTGCCCCCTATGGGCAAGGGGAGAGATCTCTAGTGAATTGGAAGTTACTGGGAGTTTGCTTAAGTTAAATATAGTGGTTAGTTTTTGAGTTGAAGTAGGTTTTTTTGGCGTAGCTTTTAGACTTTATAGAGTTTAATGTCTTTGTTGCTCGCCACACCTCAGATAAACTTCCTCCTCTTGGGAAACCATGGGCTGTCCGGGATGACCATGGCTAGTGATTCGTTCAGGTGATGTACTTGGAATGTAAAAGGGAGCCATTCCCCCATTAAAAGAAAGAAGGGGCTGTCAAGCCTTAGGAAAGAAAGGTTGGACATTGCCCTGCTGCAGGAGACACATTTAGCTGATAAGGAGCATCTGATACTGAAGCAGGGGGGTTATGACAGGGTATTCCTCTCCTCCTTTAGCTCTAAGAGTATACTGGTAAGATGGAACCTCCCATTCCAGGCAACTGAGCAAATTAAGGGTGAACATGGACGGTACATCATTCCTAAAGCTCTAATACATGGAGAAGAGTCCTGAATGTGTATTGGCCCCCATCACACCCTTTTAAATTTCTAGTTGATGCAGTCGCTAAATTAATGTGTCTTGGGGTTTGCCGCACAATCAAAGGAGGGATTTTAATCGCCTAATTGATCCTGAGGTAGACAGGGTGCCACCCGCATAGTCTAAGCAGTTAGCGGACATGTGTGAGGAGTTGGCCTATTGGATGTGTGGAGGCACCTCCACCCTAATGGAAGAGACTTTACCTCTATTCCAACCCATACAAGTGCCATACGTAAATTGACGTTTTTTTATGCCATTGGATTGTTTGGACAATTGCAAAATTGGGAATATAGCTGTCTCGGATCATGTGCCAGTGTATTTAGTTGTTAAAATCAAGGGTGGTGGAATGGACACACGGCACTGGCACATGGACCAGAGAGTTCAAGGCCTTCTGGGATATCAACTCAGGTATGGCCAGTAATCGGGCAATACTTTGGGAGGCCACTAAGGCATATTTACGAGGCCTGATTATTTCATATTCAATGACTAGAAGGAGACAGAGGGAGGAGCAGCAACAGATACTGAAGGCCCGGCTGTAGATAGCTGAGGAAACGTATTATAATCGGCCCTCTCTGGTCAAGCTGCAGCAGGTCATGGCCCTCCGGGCAGCTCTCAACTCATTGCACACACAGGTGGCAAAAAAAAGGTCTCTTTGTGAAACAAAGATTGTTTGAATTTGGAGATAAGCCGCATAGATATCTGGCTAGAAAGAAAAATGCTTTCCAATCTATTATGTCTGTTAGAGAGAAGGCTGGCACAGTTAGCTGTGAGTTGAAGAAGATCAATCTGAGATTTAGGGAATACTTCACAGAGCTATATCGGTCGGAGGGAGGCAAACACAGTGCAGCGAGAATGCAGTCCTTTTTTGAGAACCTGGACCTCCTCAGTATAAACGCGGAACAGGTTTCCTTGTTAAATGCACCTATGACGATGCGAGAGCTGCAGGAAGCAATAAAGCATCTCCGGGGTTGCAAAGCAGTGGGGTCAGATGGATTCCCAAGTGAATTCTATAAGAAATTCATAAATGTATTGGTGGAGCCACTTCTGGTGATGTACAGGTATTCATATACACAGGATTGTCTACCACCCTCTCTCAGGGAGGCTCATATCTCCCTAATTTTAAAGAACAGGAAAGACCTTAAACAATGTGCTTCATACAGACCCGTTTCACTGTTGAACGTAGATTTTAAAATTCTACCCAAGATGTTGGAAAAGGTCCTGCCCCATATAATAAAAATAAACCAGATGGGTTTTGTTAAGGGCCGTAGCTCCTCTAACAATATCAGGAGGGTACTGAACATAGTGCAGGTATGATTGACCCCGGGTTTGGTGATCGGATAGAATGGCCATATCTGTTCGGGGTCCTCGAGCACTTTGGTCTGGGGGGATCCTTTGCCAGATGAGTGGTGGTGTTGTATAATGTTTCGAAGTAGTAGTCATCACAAATGGTGCTAAGTCAGATAATTTTAACATTGGGAGAGGTAGTTGACAGGGGTGTCCTCTCTCACCGTGTTATTTACCTTGGCAATTGAGCCGTTAACCAAAGCTATCAGGAGGGATCCTGAAATAGTGGCGCCAAAGGTGGGATTGAGGGAGCTTAGGATCACCCTATATGCTGATGAAGTCCTTGTGTTCTTGACCAATCCAGAGGAGTCCGTTCCTCAATTGATTCAAACAATTAATTTATTTGGCAGCTTTTCGGGTTACAGGATCAACTTTACAAAATCGGAAGCTGTGCCGGTGGGGGGATTAGTGGAGGTGCCTGATCTGAAGGATGGAATGCAGTTCTCGTTTAGATGGTCATCAAAAGGGTTTTTTGTATTTGGGAATTTTTATTACCCCTGTCTTCCACCAGCTGTATAAAGCTAACTATGTACAATTACTGGAGAGGATAAAGCAGGATTCGCAGTGGTGGGAGGGATTACCGTTATTGTGGTTAGGCCGAGTAGCCCTGAGTAAACTGAATGTTCTTTCTCACCTGTTGTACCCCATGCGAATGCTCCCATTGTTGCTACCCAGATGAGTATTACTGAGGCTCGATGGTTGGCTAGGATCTTTTATTTGGTGTCTCAGGCACCCCTCCCCCCAATTAAATTTACCAAATTGCAGCTTTCGCAGGGATGAGGGAGGGGTGGATCTTCCGAACTTGAAGGGATATCAAATAAGCGCCCCGTTAGAATATGTTAGTGACTGGGTACGGGGGGGATTTGGTGCCGAATTAGCTTGACGTTGAAGCTTCGCAGTGGAGATGTCCCCTAGTTAATCTATTATTTATGGATAAGGTGATTATTTATGACCGAGCAGTGTAAATGTGGTGAAAGCCTGGAGGATAATGAAGCAAGACGAGGGCAATTGGTCTAAGACCTCACTGTTTGCCCTGTTGGTGGGAGCCCATGGATTTAAACCTGGGGCAATGGACTCCGGCTTTAAGTCAGGGGAGAATAAGGGAATCTCCTGTCTGGGAGATTTACTCGATGTGGAGCTCTTGATGTCATTTAGCCAGCTAAGTCAGAAATATGGATTGTCTAATAGGGACCTTTTCTGGTACTTTCAGATAAGGGATTATATACAGAGGAAAACCACTCTCATGGCTCAGTGTTACAAGTCAGGTGTGGAGAAAAGAGTGCTCTGGTGTGCAGCACTCTTTTGGTCAGTACTTTGTATCATTTAGAGACAGGCTTTAGGAGACATGGAGGGACTCTGTCGGATGTGGAATTGTGAGCTAGGAGAGGATATCTCATTGGAGGTATGGGAAGATATATGGGAAAATGTAAGGAAAATTTCAATATGTAACAAAGCGCAGGCCATGCAATTGAAGATTTTACACAAGGCTTATGTGGCTCCAGAGAGGCTAGCTAAGTTCAAGAGAAAAGTGTCACCAGTGTGTCTCAAATATTAAATTAGGTTAGGCACTCTTACACACTGCTACTGGTCATGTTTTAAGATCCAGAGATACTGGAGTGCTATAGTAAGGGAGGTAAAGGGCATCCTGGAGATCGAAGTTAAAGTGGATCCAGTATTTCTTCTGCTGGGGTGGCCAAATTTGCCCTCTCTGGGGGAACATGGGAAGTGGTCGTGTCACATTCTTACTCACTGTATGAGGAAGAAAATTTTAATGAATTGGACATTGGAAAAAGTCCCAGGTCTTATGGGGTGGCATAGGTTGGTGATGGGGGATCTCCCCCGAGACTACCTCACAGATATGGTGCACCACAAAACAGAGCAATTTTACAAGACATGGCGGCTCTTTCTAAATTATATTGATGCAGACTTCTCATTAATATTAATTAGGGCCGTGGTATAGCCGTGAGAATCAGTCTGGACACCCATGGGGCCCTGGGAGGGGGAGGCTGGGGCAGAAGAATACGGGTACAATAACTGATGCTCCCAGGGATGGCAGCCTCAGTGAAGGTGTGATGAGTGAAATAGAATAAAGTAGTGTGATATAATTTAATTTAAGTTAATCTGAATTCAATTTCATTTCATTGTTGTTTAATTTGTTTGTAGTTTAGTTTAAGTTAAGTAGATATGTTTATTCTGGCAGAGTAGTAGATAGTTCATTACTAATAGTATCACGATATGACTTTGTTGTACTCCCTCTATCATTGTGTATTTTGATATTATTCTTTTTGGTTTATAGATATTCTGTAAAAGATTTGTAAAAAAAATTTTTAAAAGGTTAGATCTCACAGAATACAGGGAGAACTAGCCATTTGGATACTGAATTGGCTCAAAGGTAGAAGACAGAGGGTGATGGTGGAGGGTCGTTTTTCAGACTGGAGGCCTGTGACCAGTGGAGTGCCACAAGGATCAGTCCTGGGTCCACTACTTTTCATCGTTGATATAAATGATTTGGATATGAATAAAGGAGGTTTGTTAGTAAATTTGCAGATTATATCAAAATTGGAGGTGTGGTGCACAGTGAAGAAGGTTACCTCAGAGTACAACAGGATCTTGATCAGATGGGCCATTGGCTGAGGAGTGGCAGATGGCATTTAATTTAGATAAATGTGGGGTGCTGCATTTTGGAGAGCGAAATCAGAGCAAGAAATCAGAGGAAGGTCCTCAGGAGTGTTACTCAACAAAGAGACCTTGGAATGCAGGTTCATAGCTCTTGAAAGTGGAGTCACAGGTAGATAGGATAGTGAAGAAGGCATTTGGTATGCTTTCCTTTACTGGTCAGAGTATTGAGTGTAGGAGTTGGGTGTGGCCAGACAGGCTGCTCAAAATGGTAATTTTATGATGAATTTGATAAATTGGACAAGGACTAAAGCATGCTGGGAAACGAAGTCAATAAGCTGCAGAATCTAGGCAGGCTGCAACTTCCCACAGACAGTTTGCAAACAAACCTGGCAGCTGCAGACCTGACAATACACACCTGGATTTGAGTTTGAATGGGTCAATGGATTGTTGCCTTCGGGGATAATCAGAAAGATTGAGGTGTGTACCAGACACGGAGGTGCCTCCCACCCTTATTTGGAGGAACCTATGTGCACCCGGCACCTCCAGTAATGGACACCTTGCCCATCAGCGAACCTGATTGATCCATTTCACACCCAAAAGGGCGTGAAAACATTGGAGTATAAGAATTGCTGCGACACCACCCTCATGAGCATAACTCGAGAATAACCACCAAAACAGAAGACCCCTCCAAGACCATCGGAAAAAGAAGACAGCATCACCATGTGGAGCCCGGCCAAGTTTGAGTGTGGTAATATGCGATCATACAAAGTTAAGTTAAAGCGTAAGGTAGTTTGTAGGAGTGCCTGCTCTGTCTCGCCAACGCTTCAGCACGGTACATTGGTTTTAATTCAGGAGGTGTCGTAGGTAAGGCATATGAAATTGGGCTTGGATTACTACCTGGGAGTATAATGCTATCACTATTACTTAGACTTGGTTGAGGGAAGGGCATGATTGGCAAGTAATTATCCCAGGACATAGATGCTTCAGGCGGGATAGTGAGGAAGGTAAAAGGGTTGGAAGCGTTGCATTACTGGTCAGAGAGGATATCACAGCTGTGCTGAAGGAGGACACTATGGAGGACTCAAGCAGTGAGGCAATATGGGCAGAGCTCAGAAATAGGAAGGGTGTGGGAACAATGTTGGGCTTGTACTACAGACCTCCCAACAGCGAGTGTGAGATAGAGGTACAAAGATGTAAACAGGTTATGGAAAGATGTAGGAGCAACAGGGTGGTGGTGATGGGAGATTTTAAATTTCCCAACATTGACTGGGATTCACTTAGTGTTAGAGGTTTAGATGGAGCAGAAGTTGTAAGGAGCATCCAGGAGGGGTTTCTGGAGCAGTGTGTAAATCATCCAACTCTGGAAGGGGCCATACTGGACGTGGTGTTGGGGAATGAGCCCAGCCAGGTGGTTGTAGTTTCAGTCAGGGATTACTTTGGGAACAGTGATCACAATTCCATAAGTTTTAGAATACTCATGGACAAAGACGAGAGTGATCCTAAAGGAAGAGTGCTAAATTGGGGGAAGGCCAACTATAACAAAATTCAGCAGGAGCTGGGAATGTGGATTGGGAGCAGCTATTTGAGGGTAAATCCACGTTTCATATGTGGAAGGCTTTTAAAGGGAGGTTGATTAGAGTTCAGGAGAGATATGTTCCTGTGAAAATGAGGGATAGAAAGGGCAAGATTAGGGAACCATGGATGACAAGTGAAATTGTGAGACTAGCCAAGAGGAAAAAGGATGCGTACATAAGGTCTAGGCGACTGATGACAGACAAAGCTTTGGGAGAATATCAGGAATGTAAGACCAATCTGAAGAGAGGAATTAAGAGGGCTAAAAGGGGTCGTGAGATATCCTTAGTGAGCCTTTTATTCATAGAAAGGAGCAAGTGGGTAACTAGGGAAAGAGTTGGCCCACTCAAGGACAGAGGAGGAAAGATACGCATGGAGTTAGAGAAATGGGTGAGATTCTTTATGAGTACTTTGCATCGGTATTCACTAAGGAGAGGGACATGATAGATGAGGGATAGATCTTTGATTAGTCTAGGTTAGGTCAGCATAAGAAAGGAGGAAGTGCTGGGTATTGTAAAAGGCATTAAGGTGGACAAGTCCCCAGGTCTGGATGGGATCGATTTTAGGTTACTGAGGGAAGCAAGAGAGGAAATAGCTGCGGCCCTTGCAGCATCCTTGAACATGGGGAGGTCCCAGAGGACTGGAGAATTACTAATGTTGGCACCTTGTTTAAGAAGGGTGGTAGGGATAATCCAGGTAATTATAGACCGGTGAGCCTGACGCCAGTCGTAGGGAAGCTACTGGAGAAGATACTGAGGGATAGGATCTATTCCCTTTGGAAGAAAATAGGCTTATCAGTGATAGGCAACATGGTTTTGCGCAGGGAAGGTCATGTCTTACAAACTTAACAGAATTTTTTGAAGAGATGACAAAGTTAATTGATGAGGGAAGGGATGTAGTTGTCACATACATGGACATTAGTAAGGCGTTTGATAAGGTTCCCCATGGTAGGCTGATGAAGAAAGTGAAGTCGCATGGGGTCCAGGTATACGAGCTAGATGTCAAGAGTGTGGTGCTAGAAAAGCACAGCAGGTCAGGCAGCATCTGAGGAGCAGGAGAATCAATTTTTCCTCATAAGTCCTTCATGAGGAATGAGATTTGTGGGCCGGGGTGGGGTGCTGAGAGATAAATGGGAGGGGGGTTGGTGTTGGGGGAAAGGTAGCTGAGAAAGTAGATGAAGGTGGGGGAGAAGATGATAAGTCAGAGAGGAAGGTGGAGCAGATAGATGGGAAAACTGATAGACAGTTCAGGAGGGCCGTGCTGAGTTAGAGGCTTGGGACTGAGATGAATGTGGGGGGAGGGAAAATGAGGAAATTCTCCTGCATGCACACACATATAAATTTATGGGATGAATCTGTATTTGCATAATTATGTTTTATTTTGCTCAAAAAATGCATAATTTACATTCAATCCATGTAAATCCCACTTTAGAAATAGAACCAGTCTGACTCAAGATTGACACACAGACTTTAACCTCACACCTTTAATGCATTGTCTGAGCTGAGATGACACATTTTGTCAGAAAACCTGACATTATCTTGAGAATGTGACTTAAAAGGAGTTCTGGGATTTACATATTAACGAACTGAAACTACCAAAACCACTCTAAAAGGTTAAAAATCACACAACACCAGGTTATAGTCCAACAGGTTTAATTGGAAGCACACTAGCTTTCGGAGCGATGGTCCTTCATCAGGTGATTGTGATGAAGGAGCGTCGTTCCGAAAGCTAGTGTGCTTCCAATTAAACCTGTTGGACTATAACCTGGTGTTGTGTGATTTTTAACTTTGTACAGCCCAGTCCAACACCGGCATCTCCAAATTATGACTCTAAAAAGGAAAATATTCTGCCTGGAAGTCAGTGGTGAGTGGTGTTCCACAGGGCTCTGTCTTTGGGCCTCTATTGTTTGTAATTTTTATTAATGACTTGGATGAGGGGATTGAAGGATGGGTCAGCAAGTTTGCAGATGACACAAAGGTTGGAGTTGTCGTTGACAGTATAGAGGGCTGTTGTAGGCTGCAGCGGGACATTGACAGGATGCAGAGATGGGCTGAGAGTTGGCAGATGGAGTTCAACCTGGATAAATGCGAGGTGATGCATTTTGGAAGGTTGAATTTGAAAGCTGAGTACAGGATTAAGGGTAGGATTCTTGGTAGTGTGGAGGAACAGAGGGATCTTGGGCTGCAGGTACATAGATCCCTTAAAATGGCCACCCAAGTGGACAGGGTTGTTAAGAAAGCATATGGTGTTTTGGCTTTCATTAACAGGGGGATTGAGTTTTAAGAGTTGTGAGATGGTATTGCAGCTCTATAAAACTTTGGTTAGACCGCACTTGGAATACTGCGTCCAGTTCTGGTCGCCCTATTATAGGAAAGATGTGGATGCTTTGGAGTGGGTTCAGAGGAGGTTTACCAGGATGCTGCCTGGACTGGAGGGCTTATCTTATAAGGGGAGGTTGACTGAGCTCGGAGTTTTTTCATTGGAGAAAAGGAGGAGCAGAGGGGACCTAATTGAGGTATACAAGGTAATGAGAGGCATAGATAGAGTCGATAGCCAGAGACTATTTCCCAGGGCAGAAATGTCTAACACGAGGGGTCATAGTTTTAAGCTGGTTGGAGGAAAGTATAGAGGAGATGTCAGAGGTGGATTCTTTACTCAGAGAGTTGTGAGAGCACGGAATGCGTTGCCAACAGCAATTGTGGAGGCAGAGTCATTGGGGACATTTAAGAGACTGCTGGACATGCATATGGTCACAGAAATTTGAGGGGGCATACATGAGGATCAGTGGTCAGCACAACATTGTGGGCTGAAGGGCCTGTTCTGTGCTGTACTGTTCTATGTTCTATGTTCTATGTAAAAGGTGAAAGACTTAATTTAAGTTTGTTTCCTATATTTCAGCTGCATGACACCTTTTGCTAAAATGTCTGTCTTATGGTCCTGCTCCACAACCACCTGATGAAGGAGCAGTGCTCTAAAAGCTAATGCTTCCAAATAAACCTATTGGACTATAACCTGGGGTTGTGTGATTTTTAACTTTGTCCATCCCAGTCCAAGACCAGCTCCTCCAAATCATGACCTCTCAGGTTTGTTTGACTTATTGATTCAGGATCCAGAGTTTATTATCCAAATTAGCCAAATTGGTATTGATTAGTGACACCCCTGCCCCATATGCTGTGGTTAGATCATTAAAGAGTTCCCTTCTGTCTATTAACTGCTGGTCTGGATTTTCCCTCATATTTCCCTGCCCCTTGCCCCATTGCAAGTCAGGTGGGAATATATTCTTTCTAATGGTGGGCGGCACGGTGGCACAGTGGTTAGCACTGCTGCCTCGCAGCGCCGGAGACCCGGGTTCAATTCCCGCCTCAGGCGACTGACTGTGTGGAGTTTGCACGTTCTCCCCGTGTCTGCGTGGGTTTCCTCCGGGTGCTCCGGTTTCCTCCCACAGTCCAAAGATGTGCAGGTCAGGTGAATTGGCCATGCTAAATTGCCCGTAGTGTTAGGTAAGGGGTAGATGTAGATGTAGGGGTATGGGTGGGTTACGCTTCGGCGGGGCGGTGTGGACTTGTTGGGCCGAAGGGCCTGTTTCCACATTGTAAGTAATCTAATCTAATTACTCCGATAACTGATATATCTATTATGATTGGTATTGATTAGATATTTATATACTATGCATCCCACTACCATGCACCTTCCCGCCAGTCGTCAGTGACCCCCACATTCATATAACACAACAGGAAACTCCAACTGAGTCTCCTGTCTACCATGAGCTGAATCTTACACCTGAAAACCCTGGTTTCAAAGGGTGGATCCAGAAGGTCCTGTCTACACATTCCATGGCATCTGGTGAATGATACCACAGGTATCCTGGTACATTGTTTTCCCTTGTGCCCATGCTATATTTTTGGATACCGTCATTATAATATTTATACATAATGCACCATAAGTGCTCTGTAAGGGTTGCATCTCTAATCTTGGGGTAGCTATTCTGGTGGGTTTCCTAAAAAGAGAACAAGGGTAACTTCTGAGAATATCTTTGTCTAATATCTTACGTTGTGTTCTACTTAACATTTTAAAATTATCAAGTTGTCCAATTCTCACATTTTCTTACTCCCCCCCCTCCATTTTTTGAGAAAACAAAAAGGGGCAATAGATTAAATGTGCCCTGTAGGTGGATTGCAGCTCAGACACTCATGTGGTTGGGGAATTTAAAGCTATTTCCATTACAGGGTTGCCCCCATCATCCTCAATGTATAAGCCATAGCCTGTTTTCATTCCAGCTGTTGCTGCCAGGATGGGACCTGGGGAGTTGGCCCCTTTTTCCAGACTCCCCCGTTGCCTGATTGGAATCTTAGGTGCCTGGCAGTCCTGAACGAAGTGGTCAATTCAGCCACCATAGTAGCACAGATTGGGTTTGTGGTTTGTTTGTGGGAGTTCCCTTCTTCTGTGGACAATGGGCGGATGGAGAGAGAGTCTGTCTGGGACTCCTGGGTGTATTCCTGCCCCTTCCTTCATTCCTCCAGGTTGAGGGAGGGCTATAAGAAGTCTGGACCCGCGCTGATGTGTATGGGCTCTGGTTTCGGCTGTAAATCAGGGGTAGGGTTGAAGGCTCTGTCACCTGGGAGAAACACAGCAGGGGTTCCCATCTATGGGGTAGAGGTGGATTAGGTGCAGATATGTCAGTGTCGGGACTCATGTTAGCTTCCTGAGGAGGTAAGACTCCCCAAGGCACACATTATTGCAATCTGGGCAGTGACCTGGTTCACTAGAGATTGTATATGTTCCTGGCTCTGTGAATGTTCCATATTAGGGCCTGATGTGCATTGCTCTCCACTTCGGCCTTGGAGAACCTATACGGCTGTTTGGAGCTCCCTACATTGTTGTTCCAACCTGTCAATGTGCACTGAGGCTGCCTCTTGGTCCCCAATGGCCTTCCTCTCACTAGAAGGGACTCTTTCAAATTGTAACTGGAACTCTCCCATATGGATCAGGTTTTCCTGTATTCTGCTCTTGAACTACAAGTTTTAGATTTTCCAGTTCATAGAATCATAGAATCCCTACAGTGTGGAAACAGGCCTTTCGGCCCAACAAGTCCACACCAACCCACCAAAGAGAAACCCATCCAGACACATTCCCCTATATTTAACCCCTGACTAATGCACTCAACCTACACATCCCTGTTAAAAATCACACAACACCAGGTTATAGTCCAACAGGTTTATTTGGAAGCACTAGCTTTCGGAGCACTGTTCACATCCACCTGATGAAGGAGCAGCGCTCAAAAAGCTAGTGCTTCGAAATAAACCTGTTGGACTATAACCTGGTGTTGTATGATTTTTTTAACTTTGTACACCCCAGTGGCGTCTCCAAATCATGACTACACATCCCCGAACACTGTGGACAATTTAGCATGGCCAATTCACCTAACCTGCACACCTTTGGATTGTGAGAGGAAACCAGAGCACCCGGAGGAAACCCACATAGACATGTCAGTATTAATTCATTAGTAGTGATGTCAAATTGCTCCCACAGCAATCTAATCTCAGCTTGTCAGTGGTAGGAATCTTCTAGGCTGCATGCTAGTGTTATTGCTTTAGTAGCCTTTTTTCCGAATTTGTTATGTTTCTTGCCTTATATTTTTTACCCATATTTCAGGACCAGGCTGGGCTGCTCCTGAATTCTGTACCTATTTTAAAAGGGTATTGTCTGAGAGTGTCCTCCCATGTCAGACAAGTTGACACGTGCCCCACTTTGTGAGCAAGCATACTATTGCTGTGTCCTTGACTGGATTTCTCTTCCATGTTATTTAGTTATGGTAAGTGGCTGTAGTTGGGGTAAGACTTCAGCAAAAGTCTTGTTGCAGCCTCACAATGTCTTAAATGTGTAGAACTAGCGCACAGTGACTCCTTCGAACACTAACCAAAGATAGGTCTTTAATCCCTTCTCGCGGTCTGACTGTATAGTTTCCCACACCTGTGTATTACCATCTATTCCTGGGTCCCTGACCCAATCTCTTTAAAACACCTAGCGGTCATAGAATCTTAGAGTCATAGAGATGTACAGCATGGAAACAGACCCTTCGGTCCAACCCATCCATGCCGACCAGATATCCCAACCCAATCTAGTCCCACCTGCCAGCACCTGGCCCATATCCCTCCAAACCCTTCCTACTCATATACCCATCCAAATGCCTTTTAAATGTTGCAATTGTACCAGCGTCCACCACATCCTCTGGCAGCTCATTCCATACATGTACCACCCTCTGTGTGAAAAAGTTGCCTCTTAGGTCTTTTTTATATCTTTCCCCTCTCACCCTAAACCTATGCCCTCTCGTTCTGGACTCCCTGACCCCAGGGAAAAGACTTTGTATATTTATCCTATCCATGCCCCTCATAATTTTGTAAACCTCTATAAGGTCACCCCTCAGCCTCCGACGCTCCAGGGAAAACAGCCCCAGCCTGTTCAGCCTCTCCCTGTAGCTCAGATCCTCCAACCCTGGCAACATCCTTGTAAATCTTTTCTGAACACTTTCAAGTTTCACAACATCTTTCCGATAGGAAGGAGACCAGAATTGCATGCAATATTCCAACAGTGGCCTAACCAATGTCCTGCACAGTCGCAACATGACCGCCCAACTCCTGTACTCAATACTCTGACCAATAAAGGAAAGCATACCAAACGCCTTCTTCACTATCCTATCTACCTGCAACTCCACTTTCAAGGATCTATGAACCTGCACTCCAAGGTCTCTTTGTTCAACAACACTCCCTAGGACCTGACCATTAAGTGTATAAGTCCTGCTAAGATTTGCTTTCCCAAAATGCAGCACTTCGCATTTTATCTGAATTAAACTCCATCTGCCACTTCTCAGCCCATTGGCCCATCTGGTCCAGATCCTGTTGTAATCTGAGGTAACCATCTTCGCTGTCCACTACTCCTCCAATTTTGGTGTCACCTGCAAACTTACTAACTGTACCTCAAATGCTTGCATCCAAATCATTTATGTAATAGACAAAAAGTAGAGGACCCAGCACCGATACTTGTGGCACTCCACTGGTCACAGGCCTCCAGTCTGAAAAACAACCCTCCACCACCACCCTCTGTCTTCTATCTTTGAGCCAGTTCTGTATCCAAATGGCTAGTTCTCTCTGTATTCCATGAGATCTAACCTTGCTAATCAGTCTCCCATGGGGAACCTTGTCGAATGCCTTACTTAAGTCCATATAGATCACATCTACTGCTCTGCCCTCATCAATCTTCTTTGTTACTTCTTCAAAAAGCTCAATCCAGTTTGTGAGACATGATTTCCCACGCACAAGGCCATGTTGACTATTCCTAATCAGTCCTTGCCTTTCCAAATACATGTCCATCCTGTCCCTCAGGATTCCCTCCAACAACTTGCCCACCACTGAGGTCAGGCTCACCGGTCTATAGTTCCCTGGCTTGTCTGTACCGCCCTTCTTAGAACATAGAACATAGAACATAGAAAAATACAGCGCAGTACAGGCCCTTCGGCCCTCGATGTTGTGCCGACCGAAGCCTACCTAACCTACACTAGCCCACTATCCTCCATATGCCTATCCAATGCTCGCTTAAATGACCATAAAGAGGGAGAGTCCACCACTGCTACTGGCAGGGCATTCCATGAACTCACGACTCGCTGAGTAAAAAATCTACCCCTAACATCTGTCATGCTAAATTGGCCATGCTAAATTGCCCGTAGTGTTAGGTAAGGGGTATCTGTAGATGTACATGTACATGTAGGGGTATGGGTGGGTTACGCTTCGGCGGGGCGGTGTGGACTTGTTGGGCCGAAGGGCCTGTTTCCACACTGTAAGTAATCTAATCTAATCTAATCTAATCTAATCTAATCTATACCTACCACCCCTTAATTTAAAGCTGTGTCCCCTAGTAACAGCTGACTCCATACGCGGAAAAAGGTTCTCACTGTCAACCCTATCTAAACCCCTAATCATCTTGTACACCTCGATCAAATCTCCCCTAAACCTTCTTTTCTCCAATGAGAACAGCCCCAAGTGCCTCAGCCTTTCCTCATACGATCTTCCTACCATACCAGGCAACATCCTGGTAAACCTCCTCTGCACTCGTTCCAATCCCTCCCCATCCTTCCTATAGTATGGCGACCAAAACTGCACACAATACTCCAGATGAGGCCGCACCAGAGTCTTATACAACTGCAACATGACCTCAGGACTCCGGAACTCAATTCCTCTACCAATAAAGCCCAGTACACCATATGCCTTCTTCACCGCACTATTTACCTGGGTGGCAACTGTCAAAGATCTGTGTACATGGACACCAAGATCCCTCTGCTCATCCACACTGCCAAGTAGTCTAACATTAGCCCAGTAATCCATCTTCTTGTTACTCCTACCAAAGTGAATGACTTCACACTTAGCTACATTGAATTCCATTTGCCACCTTTCTACCCAGCTCTGCAACTTATCTATATCCCGCTGTAACCTGCCACATCCTTCTTCGCTGTCCACAACTCCACCGACTTTCGTGTCATCCGCAAACTTGCTCACCCAGCCTTCAAGCCCTTCCTCCAGGTCATTTATAAAAATGACAAACAGCAATGGTCCCAAAACAGATCCTTGTGGAACACCGCTAGTAACTGCACTCCAAGATGAACCTATACCATCAACTACTACCCTCTGTCTCCTTCCAGCCAGCCAATTCCTAATCCAAACCTCTAATGCACCCTCAATGCCATACCTCCGTAGTTTTTGCAGTAGCCTGCCATGGGGTACCTTATCGAACGCCTTGCTAAAATCCATATACACCACATCTACTGCTTTACCCTCGTCCACTTCCTTGGTCACCTTCTCAAAGAATTCAATAAGGTTTGTGAGGCACGACCTGCCCTTCACAAAACCATGCTGACTATCCTTGATCACATTATTCCTATCCAGATGTTCATAAATCCTATCCCTTACAATTCTCTCTAAGACTTTGCCCACAACAGAAGTGAGACTCACTGGCCTATAGTTACTCGGGCTGTCCCTACTCCCCTTCTTGAACAAGGGCACCACATTCGCTATCCTCCAGTCTTCTGGCACTATTCCCGTAGACAACGAGGACATAAAAATCAAGGCCAATGGCTCCGCTATCTCCTCCCTAGCTTCCCAGAGGATCCTAGGATAAATGCCATCAGGCCCAGGGGACTATCTATTTTCACCCTTTCCAGTATTCCCCAGACCTCTTCCCTACGTACCTCAAAGCCATCCGTTCTAATCACTTGTGACTCAATATTCACATCAGCAACAGTGTCCTGTTCCTGAGTGAATACTGATGAAAAGTATTGATTTAGTGTCTCTCCAATCTCCTCTGCCTCCACACACAACTTTCCACTACTATCCTTGACTGGACCGATAGCTACCCTAGTCATTCTTAAACAATAGCACCACGTTTGCCAACCTCCAGTCTTCCAGCACCTCATCTGTGACTATTGATGATACAAATTTCTCAGCAAGAGGCCCAGCAATCACTTCTCTAGCTTCCCACAGGTACACCTGATCAGGTCCTGGAGATTTATCCACCTTTAACCGTTTCAAGACATCCAGCACTTCCTCCTCTGGAATCTGGATGTTTTGCAAGATGTCACCATCTATTTCTCTACAGTCTACATCTTCCATATCCTTTTCCACAGTAAATACTGATGCAAAATATTCATTTAGTATCGCCCCCATTTTCTGTGGCTCCACACAAAGGCCGCCTTGCTGATCTTTGAGGGGTGAAAATGTGGTTTGAGAACATGGCTGAAGAGGGATCTTTGAGGGGCTCTATTCTGTCTATAGTTGCCCTTTTGTCCTTAAGATATTTGTAAAAGCCCTTTGGATTCTCCTTAATTCTATTTGCCAAAGCTATCTCATGTCCCCGTTTTGCCCTCCGGATTTCCCTCTTAAGTATACTCCTAATTTCGTTTCGATAGAGTATGTAGGAGTGTCAACAGCAGCCAATGTTTCTACTCCTTTTAAACAGAAAAGTAATATTTCCTCAACTGTTTGGAACTTAAAAATCCCTCAACTCTTTTGACTCTAAAATAACGTTCCTTTGACTCTATATAATGGATGACTTTCCTTCAGCTCTGTTCCCACCAAACACTCCTGGGGAAGGGAAAACAAGGGATCAAAGTAAAGTAAACTTTCCTCTATTCCTTCAAACTCAAAGTAAAGTAAAAATCAAATTCCGTCAGCTCCATACCTATCGAACCCTTCCAGGACAGGGACAACAAGGGTTTAAAATTCAAGAGGAAAATTTCTTCTACTCATTGGACCTGAAAATAAATTAGAATACATCTCCCCATCAGACACTCCTGGCATAGGCACAACAGAGAGTTAAAGTAAAAGCTCCCCTGGTTTTTGAGGACTCCATAATATCTCTTATGTTTCTCCAGGCTGACTTCCTGAGAATCTCTCTTTAACCTGCCACTCTTTCCAGCTTGTATTTTGCTTGCTGTAGAACACCTGGCTGATAGGCCAATGTCTGGTTGGCTGCCTCTATCCTCAGTTACTCACTTGATTCCTGGCTGTCATGTGGGGCAATTTACCCTCTTAATAATGGCTCAACCCGAATTCTTAGGATCCCAGACTGGTGGGTTCGACTTCGGAGGACCTGATGGTCACAAGGGATGCCAAAATGTTGTCTGGTTCCTTGCTAAACAAGCTTGACAACATCAACCAGAATGTTATGAGTGAATTTGCCCAGGTGTCCCACAATACCAAAGCAGTCAAATTAAAATGAACACATGCCGGTACCAATGTTAAACAGTGCAAATTTTATTCGGAACAGAGTTGCAATAGCCTTTGATACTAAATATATTTATCCCTAATCCTATTTGTTCCCTGACATTTACAATATTTGCCGAGTCTCTTGTAAATCTATGCAGTTGCTCTGTCACTGGCTCTGTTTCTGCCAAGCTACCTTCTTCCCCTCTCTCTCTGGATGGACAGCTGGCCTCTGTCTCTTGCCCTGCTGGTGTCTTCAGAACGTCTCCGATAATTCAAGAGCAGTTCCAAGATTCCAGGAGCGAGGTCTGCAGGTGAATCCTGTTTTTATACCTTTTAGATGGTTTTCTGGATCTTTCTATAGTTCTGGCCAATCAGGAAGATGCACTTAATAATTTGAAACAGAGTCAATCATTTAAATGGCATGCTACTGTTAGTTTCTTTCTGGAACAGGATTCGGTGATTTTCTCTGTGTCCTCCTTCGTTTAGTGGATAAGTTTTTGGGGGTTTGTCCGGGATAACTATTGCCTTTTATATTATGCTAATTGCAACAGCACCAGGCTGCTTTGTTTGCATTGTTTCAGGTGTATGGATTTCAGAGTTTTACTTGGCCAATGTACCCAGCATCCCTTGCTATTTGGCCTAGTGAACTATCTACCTGTGTTTTAGCAGCCAGGTGGCTGCTACAAGGCACTGTGGTTGCATCCAACATGTTGCGTAAACACCTTAGCATCTGTTTGTAGTATTCTGAGCTCCACATGACACTGTGTGGGTGAAATCCCTTCCTGTCACATGGAGTCCCCCTGGCTGGACCGTCACAACTTCAGCCGCAACATGTGTTCAGTCAACAACATCCTTCACCCAGTGATTCTCTCATCTTGCCTCTTCCATTCAATGGATATGTTGGCTGTCCATATTGAAGAGGGCATCAGTTACCACCTGGAACCCACAAATTAACTGTAGACTGAGGTATGCCACAGATATCTTGATTAGAAATGGGTAACAAAACTAACATCAGTGCTACTGGCATTTGGTGCCCACACCTTCCACGGGGCTCTGTTTGTCCTCCATTTTGGCTCACACAACTCAGCCAATCCTCCCTCACCTCAATATTGGTGCATGCTTCAGTGCCACCACCACTTGGTATTCTGAAAACAGTTCAGACCCTGATTCTGGACAGTAGCTTTCTGGCTATCTCTCTGTAGGAATTAGGCTTACAGTGTGGAAACAGGCCCTTTGGCCCAACAAGTCCACACCGACCCACCGAAGCACAACCATTCCAGACCCATTCCCTTACATTTCACCCCTTCACCTAACACTACGGGCAATTTAGCCTGGCCAATTCACCTAACCTGCACATCTTTGGACTGTGGGAGGAAACCGGAGCACCCGGAGGAAACCCACGCAGACACGGGGAGAATGTGCAAACTCCACACAGTCAGTCGCCTGAGGCAGGGATTGAACCTGTGTCTCGGGCACTGTGAGGCAGCAGTGCTAACCACTTTGGCACCGTGCTGCCCACCCACTGTGCCACTGTGCTGCCCATCAGGCAGAGACGATATGGTTTTGTGAAAGAGAAATTTAGCAGCATTTTCTGAGGATGTAATAAAGAGGTTGGTTACAGGAGAATTTGGATTTCCAAAAGACATTTGATTGTCGAGAGTATAGAAGTTACAGTGCAAAAGTGTATGATGTGGATAAGTGATATACTATTGTTGATACAGGATCGGCTAATTAACAGGAAACAACTGAGATATACGTTATTATTTTTAGGTTACCAAAATGAACTGTTGGAGTGCCACAGCAATTAATTATGGGGCTTCAACTATTTATGATCCACACGAATGGCCTAGATGAAGAGACGGACAACGTTGTAGCCAGATTTGCTGATGATAAAAAGATACAAATTGGAGATAAAAGAATATACCAAGGAATGTTAAGTGCATATGCAAAACTTGATAAATTGAGTAAAAGTTATGAGAAAGTGGGGTTGGCAGAAAGAATAGAAAAGCAGAGTGTTACTTAAATGGGGAAGAGAACCACTGAATGGGTAGTACAGCATGAATCACAGACTGCTCGTATTCAGATCCATCAAATAATTCGTTTTGATGGTCTTATCTGAGGAGGTATACTTGCGTTGGAAATAGTTCAGAGAATGTTCAGTAGCTTGATTCCTGGAATGAGATAATTTGTCTTTTGAACAGAGGTTGAACAGTTTGGGTACATACTCCTTTGAGTTTAAAAGATTAAGGGGAAATCTTATTGAAGCATTAAGATTCTGAAGGGCTGGTCAGAGAGGAAAAGTACAATGAGAGGAGATGCTGAGACAATCATCAGTCGGGGGGGGGGGGGGATCTGGAAGGAGACAGCACAGTCAAACAAATAGTCTTCTATTCAAAATGAATTTGGGTAGAATTTCTTCCTCTCAAGAGAATTTTCTTCCCGAAGGAGCTGCAAAGGCTGAGTTATACATATCTTTAATCTACAATCATGTCAAGAGTTCTGAAGGAGAGATAGCAAAGTGGAGTTACGTCCATAACTAGATCAGACATGAATAAAGCTTTGAGTTTGAAGGGACAAATGGCTTTCTCCTGCTCCTGATTCATGCTCTTACTTTTTTGTGTTCTCACTCTTTCTTTCTCTAACTCACCATCTCCCTGACTGCCTTTTGGTCCTTCTTACCTCCTCTCTGTTAAGCGCTCATTATCTTCATCCCACTATCCTTACCTATGTTTTTTGCACTCTCACACTGGTCACTTATCTTTCTCTGCCCCTTTCACCCTCTCTATCTCAGTTTCTCTCTTTACCCTTGTTTGTCTCCAACTATCACTTTTTGTTGCACTGTCTTGAGCTCCTCCTATCAGTCTCTCTGTCTCTTATTGTTCCCTCAGTCAGTCCCATCAAATTTTGGTGTCTCTGTCTCAATATCTTTCTTTCCTTGTCTTTGTCTCTTTGTGTCTTTGCTATTTTCTGTCTTGCTATTGTAAAACGTACTTTTAGTTTTTGGACTTTTAACTCAATAAAGAGAAAAGATAGCGTTTTAAACCAAGAAAACTTCAACAGAAGATGTTGCAGTTTAAAAAAGGTACTGGAACGCATTATAACTTACATCTACAAATTCAAGCAGATGAGAGGGGAAAGGTATAAAAGGGACCTAAAGGGGCAAATTTTTCACACAGAGGGTGGTGCATGTATGGAATGAGCTGCCAGAGGAAGTGGTGGAGGCTGGTACAGTTGCAGCATTTAAAAGGATCTGGATGGGTATATGAATAGGAAGGGTTTGGAGGGATGTGGGCCAAGTGCTGTCTGGTCAGAGTAAAAAAAATGCTGGAATCCAAAATAGACAGGCAGGAGGCTGAAATCGAAGCACTCAATGTTGAGCCCTCTAGGCTGTAGGCTACCCAGGTGGAAGATGAGGTGCTGTTCCTCCAATTTGTGGTCATTTTAGCAATGGAGGAGGCCAAGGATGGTCATGTCAGAAAGGGAGTGGGAAGGGGAATTGAAATAGGCAGTGACTGGGAGGTTCGGTTGGACCTTGAGGGCCCGGCTGAGTTGCTCGGTGAGCCGTTCCCTATGTTACATTCGGTCTCCCTGATGTAGACAAGATTACATTGGGAGCACCTGATGCAGTAAACGAGGTTGGAAGAGAGGCAAGTGAACCTCTGTCTCACCTGGAAGGACAGTTTGGGGCCCTGGATGGAGGTGAGGGGGGGTGGTATACTGGCAGGCTTTGCATCTTTTCCGGTTGGAGGGGAGGTACCTGGGGGTTCGGGGGTGGGGGGGGAGAGTGGCACAAACCAAGGACTGTCAAAGGGAACGGTCCTTGTGGAAGGCAGAGAGGGATGGGGAGGGGAAGATGTTCTTGATGGTGGGGTCTAGTTGGAGTTGGTGGAAGTATTGGATGTGGAGACTGGTGGGGTGGTAGGTGAGGACAAGGGGGATCCTGTCTTTATTGTGTTGGGGGGCGCTTAGAGCAGTGGAACGGGGAATGGAGTGCTGTCTGGATGATGGTGGGGGGAGAAGCACATTGTGTTCGAAACAGGTGGACACCTGGGATGCTTGGGAGTGGAATGTCTCCTCGTCCGAGCAGATGTGGCGGAGGCGGAGGATTTGGGTGAATGGGATGGAGTTCTTGCAGGATACTGGGTGGGAGGATGTGTTATAGGAGGAGGTGTTATAGGGTTAGTTATAGGAGTCTGTAGATTTGTAGTAAAAGTCTGTCCGGAGACTGTCGCCGGAGATGGAAATGGTAAGGTCAAGAAAAAGGAGGGAGGTGCCCGAGATGGACCAAGTGAATTTGAGGGTGGGGTGGAAGTTGTCCTCCAGTTCAGCCTGGATTCAGGATGCTGCACTGATGTGTCATCGATGTAACGGTGGAAGAGTTGGGGCACAGTGCCTGTGTAGGGACTGTTTGACATGGCCAACAAAGAGGCAAGCGTAGTGGGGGCCAGTCTGGGTGCCCATGGTCCCCCCCTTGAGTTGGAGGAAATGGGCGACGTTAAAGGAAAAGCTATTAAAGGTGAGGACCAGTTCGACGAGGCGGAGGAGGGTATTGGTGGAGGGAGACTGGATGGATCTGTTGGAGTGGAAGAAACTGAGGGCCTGAAGGTCATCCTTGTGAAGCACGCATGTAAGGATTGCATGTCCATAGTGAAGATAAAGCGCAGAGGGCCGGGGAAATGGAAGTGTCTGAAGTATCTGGTCGGCATGGACGAGTTGGACCAAAGGGTCTGTTTCTGTGCTGTACTTCTCTAAGACTCGAAGAGAATGCTTAACACCTCAGCTCCAGTAGTGTGTGTTTAGGGTAGTTTTGCCCAGAGTCTTTTGATTAGTTTTTGAACAAGGGGCAGTTCTGGATGTTCAAGAGTGCTCAGAATGATGTTGAGACCATCATTATATTTCCTTTATTTCTTTTTTCTTTGGTTTGGAATAGTCAGCTGTATTTGAGAATTGAACTTTGAACAACAGCTTCTTTTAAAAAACAATAGAGAACAGACAACTGATATTTGCTGTTGGGAACTGGCCTGGAAAGATAATTCAGGTTAATGACTGTTCGAAGGATACTTGAGACATTAAGCACTGAGATGTTGTTACGTTCAGGGACTGGCAGCTGATTGGATATTGAATTGGTCAATTAAGGGAAGACTGGCCAGCCAACCACAGAGAACATAGAAAAATGTGCAAAATAAACAAAGGGTGAACTGGGTTTGTTTTAATAGCAAGAAACAGTTTTGCTTGGGGGAGCTGCTGTATTGGAGGAGAAAGTGAGGACTCCAGGTGCTGGAGATCAGAGCTGAAAATGTGTTGCTGGAAAAGCGCAGCAGGTCAGGCAGCATCCAAGCAACAGGAGAATCGACATTTCGGGCATAAGCCCTTCTTCAGGAATGAGGAAAGTGTGTCCAGCAGGCTAAGATAAAAGGTAGGGAGGAGGGACTTGGGGGAGGGGTGTTGGGAATGCGATAGGTGGAGGGAGGTCAAGGTGAGGGTGATAGGCCGGAGTGGGGTGGGGGCGGAGACGTCAGGAAGAAGATTGCAGGTTAGGAAGGCAGTGCTGAGTTCGAGGGATTTGACTGAGACAAGGTGGGGGGAGGGGAAATGAGGAAACTGGAGAAATCTGAGTTCATCCCTTGTGGTTGGAGGGTTCCCAGGCAGAAGATGAGGCGCTCTTCCTCCAACCGTCGTGTTGCTATGGTCTGGTGATGGAGGAGTCCAAGAACCTGCATGTCCTTGACAGAGTGGGAGGGGGAGTTGAAGTGTTGAGCCACGGGGTGGTTGGGTTGGTTGGTCCGGGTGTCCCAGAGGTGTTCTCTGAAACGTTCCGCAAGTAGGCGGCCTGTCTCCCCAATATAGAGGAGGCCACATCGGGTGAAGCGGATGCAGTAAATGATGTGTGTGGAGGTGCAGGTGAATTTGTGGCGGATATGGAAGTGTCCCTTGGGGCCTTGGAGGGAAGTAAGGTGTGGGCGCAAGTTTTGCATTTCTTGCGGTTGCAGGGGAAGGTGCCGGGAGTGGAGGTTGGGTTGGTGGGGGGTGTGGACCTGATGAGGGAGTCACGGAGGGAGTGGTCTTTTCGGAACGCTGATAGGGGAGGGAAGGGAAATATATCCTTGGTGGTGGGGTCCGTTTGGAGGTGGCGGAAATGACGGCGGATGACACGCTGGACATGGAGGTTGGTGGGGTGGTAGGTGAGGATCAGTGGGGTTCTGTCCTGGTGGTGATTGGAGGGCGGGGCTCAAGGGCGGAGGAGTGGGAAGTGGAGGAGATGGGGTGGAGAGCATCATCGATCACGTCAGGGGGGAAATTGCGGTCTTTGAAGAAGGAGGCCATCTGGGTTGTACGGTTTTGGAACTGGTCCTCCTGGGAGCAGATGCGGCAGAGACGAAGGAATTGGGAATATGGGATGGCGTTTTTACAGGGGGCAGAGTGGGAGGAGGTGCAGTCTAGGTAGCTGTGGGAGTCGGTCGGTTTATAATAAATGTCCGTGTTGATTCGGTCACCCGAGATAGAAATGGAAAGGTCTAGGAAGGGGAGGGAGGAGTCTGAGATGGTCCAGGTGATGGTCCACCAACCTCCATGTACAGCGTATCATCCGCCGTCATTTCCGCCACCTCCAAACGGACCCCACCACCAAGGATATATTTCCCTTCCCTCCCCTATCAGCGTTCCGAAAAGACCACTCCCTCCGTGACTCCCTCGTCAGGTCCACACCCCCCACCAACCCAACCTCCACTCCCGGCACCTTCCCCTGCAACCGCAAGAAATGCAAAACTTGCGCCCACACCTTACTTCCCTCCAAGGCCCCAAGGGATCCTTCCATATCCGCCACAAATTCACCTGTACCTCCACACACATCATCTATTGCATCCGCTGCATCCGATGTGGCCTCCTCAATATTGGGGAGACAGGCCGCCTACTTGCGGAACGTTTCAGAGAACACCTCTGGGACACCCGGACCAACCAACCCAACCACCCCGTGGCTCAACACTTCAACTCCCCCTCCCACTCCACCAAGGACATGCAGGTTCTTGGACTCCTCCATCACCAGACCATGGCAACACGACGGTTGGAGGAAGAGCGCCTCATCTTCCGCCTGGGAACCCTCCAACCACAAGGAATGAACTCAGATTTCTCCAGTTTCCTCATTTCCCCTCCCCCCACCTTGTCTCAGTCAAATCCCTCGAACTCAGCACTGCCTTCCTAACCTGCAATCTTCTTCCTGACCTCTCCCCCCCACCCCACTCCGGCCTATCACCCTTACCTTGACCTCCTTCCACCTATCGCATTCCCAACGCCCCTCCCCCAAGTCCCTCCTCCCTACCTTTTATCTTAGCCTGCTGGACACACTTTCCTCATTCCTGAAGAAGGGCTTATGCCCGAAACGTCGATTCTCCTGTTGCTTGGATGCTGCCTGACCTGCTGCGCTTTTCCAGCAACACATTTTCAGGAGCTGCTGTATTGGGTTTGGTTTTGCTCTCTCCAGTTATTTTCCAGTTACCAACTTGTTGAAATTTCTGAGAATAGAATCCCAGTTGTACGTCATAAGCAAAAATCTCCAGAGGTCTGTGGAAATTGTTTGCAATGACCAGTAGCTTCAGAATTCAGTCAAGATGCACATAAAATGGCAAAATATGGTTGTTTATTTTCTTTCTTAATTTATCCCTAACTGTATCTGTCTGTTGGTGTGTAAATGGGGTTTATATTTCAAAGAAGTTGAGCATAGATTGTGGATATTAGATTGCCTTGAAATTTATCAATGTTCTGCTCAAGCTACATTTTAAATAATAAATTGTTACCCTTTATTTCAGTTATACACTTGAATTTGTGATTTTTAAAGTTTGATTAGGAACAATTGAGCAATTTTGAAGGTCACTGAATGTTCTAAAGATCACTGTTGTGAAATATTGTGTTATAGGCTATCTTTATTAACTCATTCACCAGGTCACTCTCTCCGTTAATACTGGGTTCCTGGTATTGGTACTGTATTTTGGGATCCTATTGCTGCCTTGAACTTGTGCTGTGATTGCTGAATAAAAGAGGCTGTTTTCACCACTAACCGATTCTGGTTATTATTTGAACGGTGTTGCAAATCCAGTGATAGTCAGCTTATTTGATTTGACTTGCTATCCCTGTGTTGTAATAATAGTAGGAACTTCTTCACTGGTTCCTAGACTAATAATGCTTTGTGTTTTGACAATATAGGAGAAACATTTTGCCCGCAAAGATAGCACCCACATCCCGTCCTCTCCCTCCTGTGAGTTTAAAACAGGAATTTACAGGCTGTCAGCTGAAACTAGTTAATTAGACAATCGAATTGATTCAGTTTCAGAAGCCTTTGAATTATGGCCATAGAATGAGGGTTTGTTCAGCGCTGCCTTGTTGGATGAGAGTGCAGCAGGAGTTTGGTGAAATAGGCCATCCCTTTCAGTAAGAAATCCTTTTTGAGTGAGGATTGCTCTTTAGGTGAGGTATCAACTTTAGGTGAGGAATTGCCTGGGGTGAAGAATCCCCTTTGAGTATAGAGTCTCTTAGATGCAAAGAATCCCC
The DNA here is from genome assembly GCF_047496795.1 of Chiloscyllium punctatum. NCBI lineage: Eukaryota > Metazoa > Chordata > Chondrichthyes > Orectolobiformes > Hemiscylliidae > Chiloscyllium > Chiloscyllium punctatum. The sequence continues at coordinate 25,685,330 of NC_092760.1, read as the reverse complement.
TAAGGATGAACAATCTCTTTTGGATGAGGAGATCTCTTGCCATCCTCCTTCCCTCCCGTGGTGAGATGGAGGAGACCTGCATATTCCACACAGCCCCGTTCTTGTTCCTTCAGTACTTCTCCATTCCTGATACGGTTGGATGGTTCTGTCAGGGGGCTGGCAATGAGAAGCCTGGCCAAATGGCTGGCATCTGTGTTCCAAGGTGGTCATCCTCAATGAGAGAGAGAGAGGGACTGATCATCACCATGACCCCAGAGTTGAAATTGCAGCAAACCTCCAGGGCAGGCACAAAGAAAATCAGGAAGAAGATGCCAGCCAAGGAACGAAGAAAGTTCAGAAAAGCAAGTTACGCCAACCAGTTCGACAAAGGTCACCCCATTTCTGCCAAGGTCATGGGCACCGGTGTTTTCCGGTGATCCATGGGGAGGAATCCAGCCCTGTCCACTAGAGCTCCCTGAGTGATGTCAGCTCCCGGGAGAGCCAGGCCACTGCCAGGTGCCCCACCATGATGGACAGCACCGCCTCCCTGTTGCTAGGGGCGGGGTGTCGGTTTCACGGCCCCGCCTCCCTGTTGCTAGGGGCGGGGTGTCGGTTTCACGGCCCCGCCTCTCGGTTGCTAGGGGCGGGGTGTCGGTTTCACGGCCCCGCCTCTCGGTTGCTAGGGGCGGGGTGTCGGTTTCAGGGCCCCGCCTCACGGTTGCTAGGGGCGGGGTGTCGGTTTCACGGCCCCGCCTCACGGTTGCTAGGGGCGGGGTGTCGGTTTCACGGCCCCGCCTCTCGGTTGCTAGGGGCGGATTGTCGGTTTCAGGGCCCCGCCTCTCGGTTGCTAGGGGCGGATTGTCGGTTTCAGGGCCCCGCCTCTCGGTTGCTAGGGGCGGGGTGTCGGTTTCAGGGCCCCGCCTCTCGGTTGCTAGGGGCGGATTGTCGGTTTCAGGGCCCCGCCTCTCGGTTGCTAGGGGCGGATTGTCGGTTTCAGGGCCCCGCCTCTCGGTTGCTAAGGGCGGATTGTCGGTTTCAGGGCCCCGCCTCTCGGTTGCTAAGGGCGGATTGTCGGTTTCAGGGCCCCGCCTCTCGGTTGCTAGGGGCGGGGTGTCGGTTTCACGGCCCCGCCTCTCGGTTGCTAGGGGCGGGGTGTCGGTTTCAGGGCCCCGCCTCTCGGTTGCTAGGGGCGGGGTGTCGGTTTCAGGGCCCCGCCTCTCGGTTGCTAGGGGCGGGGTGTCGGTTTCAGGGCCCCGCCTCTCGGTTGCTAGGGGCGGATTGTCGGTTTCACGGCCCCGCCTCTCGGTTGCTAGGGGCGGGGTGTCGGTTTCAGGGCCCCGCCTCTCGGTTGCTAGGGGCGGGGTGCCGGTGTCACGGCCCCGCCTCTCGGTTGCTAGGGGCGGATTGTCGGTTTCACGGCCCCGCCTCACGGTTGCTAGGGGCGGGGTGTCGGTTTCAGGGCCCCGCCTCTCGGTTGCTAGGGGCGGGGTGTCGGTTTAACGGCCCCGCCTCTCGGTTGCTAGGGGCGGATTGTCGGTTTCACGGCCCCGCCTCACGGTTGCTAGGGGCGGGGTGTCGGTTTCAGGGCCCCGCCTCTCGGTTGCTAGGGGCGGGGTGTCGGTTTCACGGCCCCGCCTCTCGGTTGCTAGGGGCGGGGTGTCGGTGTCACGGCCCCGCCTCTCGGTTGCTAGGGGCGAGGTGTCGGTCTCACGGCCCCGCCTCTCGGTTGCTAGGGGCGGGGTGTCGGTCTCACGGCCCCGCCTCTCGGTTGCTAGGGGCGGGGTGCCGGTGTCACGGCCCCGCCTCTCGGTTGCTAGGGGCGGATTGTCGGTTTCACGGCCCCGCCTCACGGTTGCTAGGGGCGGGGTGTCGGTTACAGGGCCCCGCCTCTCGGTTGCTAGGGGCGGGGTGTCGGTTTAACGGCCCCGCCTCTCGGTTGCTAGGGGCGGATTGTCGGTTTCACGGCCCCGCCTCACGGTTGCTAGGGGCGGGGGTGTCGGTTTCAGGGCCCCGCATCTCGGTTGCTAGGGGCGGGGTGTCGGTTTCACGGCCCCGCCTCTCGGTTGCTAGGGGCGGGGTGTCGGTGTCACGGCCCCGCCTCTCGGTTGCTAGGGGCGAGGTGTCGGTCTCACGGCCCCGCCTCTCGGTTGCTAGGGGCGGGGTGTCGGTCTCACGGCCCCGCCTCTCGGTTGCTAGGGGCGGGGTGTCGGTGTCACGGCCCCTCCCCTCCCTGTCTTGTGTGCTCAGCTGACGGAGTCGCGGTCCTCAGGCTCGTGCTCCATGGCGCCGATCGTCTGCTCCCGGGTTGTGCTGCTGCTTGTCCTGGTGTCGCTGGGCCTGGTGAGGGCGGCGGAGGGAAGGAGGCTGCACTTTGTCAACCTGGTGAGTGAGTGAGAGGGAGGGATGGAGTGAGAGAGGGAGGGATGGATGGAGTGAGAGAGGGAGGGATGGAGTGAGAGAGGGAGGGATGGAGTGAGTGAGAGAGGGAGGGAGTGAGTGAGAGAGGGATGGAGTGAGAGAGGGAGGGAGTGAGTGAGAGAGGGAGGGAGGGAGTGAGAGAGGGAGGGAGTGAGAGAGGGAGGGAGGGAGTGAGAGAGGGAGGGAGGGAGTGAGAGAGGGAGGGAGGGAGTGAGAGAGGGAGGGATGGAGTGAGAGAGGGAGGGATGGAGTGAGAGAGGGAGGGATGGAGTGAGAGAGGGAGGGATGGAGTGAGAGAGGGAGGGATGGAGTGAGGGAGGGATGGAGGGAGGGATGGAGTGAGGGAGGGATGGAGGGAGGGATGGAGTGAGAGTGAGGGAGGGATGGAGTGAGGGGGAGGGAGGGAGTGAGTGAGAGGGAGGGAGAGAGAGAGAGGGAGGGAGGGAGTCAGGGAGGGAGGGAGCGGGGGGGTGAGGGAGGGAGGGAGAGATTGGAGGAAGGAAGGAAGAAGTGAGGGATAGGGAAAGGGAGGATAGCGTGAAAATGGTGGGGTATGGTAGGCGGAGGGAGATATGAGGGAGGTGGGAGTAGGAGGGTCCAGGGGGATTGAGGTATGAAGAGTATTGAGACAGGGGATGGATGGATGGAGGTAGGGGCAGGGTAGAGGGATGGGAAGGTGGAGGAATGGATTGAGGGATCGAGGGTGAGAGAGTTTGGTGGTGGGGGTGGATGGAGGGAGGGTAGAGGGCATGGAGGAGGTGGGAGTGAAGGCAGCAGGAGGGGGGAGAGGTGAGGGGATAGTAGGAGGATGAGTGAGGTGAGTAGGAGGATGAAGGTCGATGGAGTGAAATAGACTTGAGTGAGAGGGGAAGGGGGGGAGAGACAAGAGAAATAAATAGAGTGGGAGTTGGTGAATGAAGGGGGTGCCCCTTGGATGGCACAGTACTTAACCCCCCCCCCCCCCTCACAGTTCAAAATGTGCAGGTTTGGTGGACTGGCCATGCTGAATAGAAGGGCCCTTATTGTCATATATACTCGATGAGTACAGTGAAAAGTTTATATGTCACCAATTACAGCACTGACCTAGATACAAGAGTATCTAGGCACAGCTTTCTTTGTTACAAGATTTGTTACAGAAATAAAATCAACGAGGAGAAAGGGTTCAGAACATTCTTCACACAGGAGGGAGACCAGAATTACACACAATATTCCAAAAGTGGCCTAACCAATATCCTGTACTTAAGAGTTGAAAGAAAATGTTTTCACTGAGGATCCTGAGTCTTTGGAGCTTTCTTCCTGGAAAGGTGGTTTAAAGTAGAGTCTGTAAATATTTTTATGGCCGAAGTGGGTAGAATTTTTGTTAAATAAAAGGTTTGAAAGGTTATCAGAGATAGGTGGATGTGTGGATTTGAGATTGCAGTCAGATCAGTTGTGACCTTATTGAATGGCAAAACCAAGGCCAATTGGTCTTGTCATGTTCAACATTTATATGTAAACAATCTCTGTCCTCCAGTCTGGTTACAGTAGGAAACTTGGCATTCTGCTGTATTCTACGTTGGATTATTCACGTCTGTTCCCAGGTTAAAACTTGCTCAAGGAATGAATTCCAGCACCAGCTGCAAATGTCTGAAGTCACTTTGGCATTACAATTCTTGGGTTGAGTTTAATTAGTGCAGGTTAGCTTTAAATCACTTTAACCACTGCTCAGGCCTCTGTACAGTTTCTTCACAGTCTGCATGCTTTAATTAAACAAACAGCAGGAGGTCTTTGTTCTGCCTGTAATAGAATCTAAGCATTATGGCTACTTGTGACCCTGTTGTCTGTTTTAAGGGGCTATTTATTTTTGCACTTCACTGTATACAGGGACTCCCTTGCTGCGCACATTGTGCAAGATTACCCTACGTGGTCTTTCAGCACTTATCATGAGCCCAGAATACTAGCTCTGTCTGTGTAGTTTAACCCAGGAGGCGGTAAACTCCAAGATGTGCTGGATTACACTGGCTGGACCAGTTCTTGTCACTGATGAGAAATCATTGATCTCAAAATAATGGGAGGAATAGATAGAGTCAGAGACTTTTCCCCAGGGCAGGATTGACTGGTACAAGGGGTCATAGTTTGAAGGTAGGAGGAAGGTATAAAGGAGATGTCAGAGGTAGGTTCTTTACGCAGAGAGTTGTGAATTCCTGCAGTGGTGGTGGAAGCAGAGTCATTGGGGACATTTAAGCGACTGTTGGACCCACACATGGAGAGCAGTGAGTTGAGGGGTGTGTAGGTTAAGTTACTATATTTTACATTAGGATTAGGTCTCGGCACAACATCGTAGGCCTAAGGGCCTGTTCTGTGCTGTACTTGTCTATGTTCTATATTCTACCCCTGTTCTTTTCCCAAGGTCTCACACATGAGATGCAATTCGCACACCCCAACTTCTGCAAACAGTTACGAGTTTATTAAAGCTTGTTCAAGCTCGGTGATCCCTTTGACCCTCTTCACAGGCATGCAAAATCCAGTCACAGAGGCCGAGAACAAAGAAAATACATCCTCTTTAGACAGGTCAATTGGTCATGCTCACAGATACTACCACCCCCCACCTTTATAACCACACGTTATCCCATGTACAATGGTAGGATGAGATCATCCTCAGATATAATGCAAATGTAAATGTCCTAATCCTGGGGAATAGTTATGCAGCCCATTTCCTGACTCAGTGATTCCCCAAGACAATGTAGGTGTGATATACTTCAGTGTCAGGGATGGGGGGGGGGGGGTGGATAATCATGCAAATGGATTTGATTGGCTGGGGGATGGCTATGAAAGCATTTCTGAATGGAAGGTACCGAATGAGAGTTTAATTTGATAATAGCAGGAGAAGAGTAGTAAATGGCAGCCCAAATGAAGTGTTGATGACAATGGACAGTCATCCACATTGCTGCATGCTATCTGTGAGACAGAATGTTGTCTCCACCCACTTCCAGAATGTTCAGCTTCTTGGAGAAAGACAGTACAGTTTAACCCTTTAACACTAGATTAATGTCCAGAGAGAGAGTACAATCTAACTTTTTAACATCGCACCAACATTTACAAGCTGAAGTAGCTGCAAACTCTGTTTTTCAAACATAAGCAATTTATCTATCCTGCTCTCGCCGCGAGCTTCACATTTTGACAGCTTGTGTATACCTTGTCTCAGAGGTTGAGACCACTTGTGTTGCATCACCTCTGAAAGCATTTCTCTCCATTTCTATCTTCCACCATCTCCATTAAGTTCCAGGGTCCTTGCTGAGCCATTAGAACATAGAACATAGAACAATACAGCGCAGTACAGGCCCTTTGGCCCTCGATGTTGCGCCGATCCAAGCCCACCTAACCTACACTAGCCCACTATCCTCCATATGCCTATCCAATGCCCGTTTAAATGCCCATAAAGAGGGAGAGTCCATCACTGCTACTGGCAGGGGCATTCCATGAACTCGCTGTGTACCATGAGTACAGACTGCACCAGCTGTACATTAAAACCACAGTTTTTAAAACTTCCGTCCTCAGTGTGTTTAACTGTTGGAGTTAACTGATCCTTTTGCAAGCTGTGTGCTCAGCTTCAGGCCTCCTTACAGGAAGGAAGTCAGGGCAAGTTGTTTGCAAAGAATACAGCTCTTTTTAAAAAAACAGTCACTTTTCACAACCTGTTGTATTTGTGAAAATAGGCTGATTTGGTTTAAGGTGTGTTGTGCCCTCTACTTCGAAATGAATGTGGAACAGCAAAGACCTAACGAGCCATTGGTGGCTTTTGCTGAGGGATTGTGTGCTCCATGTTAAGACCCCTGCTGAGCGAGGGTTAGGAGAATTGGATAACATTTGGTAAGCAGCCAGAAGTCAAATAGTTTAAATCCTAACAGCCATGGTGTTTGATCATTAAAGAGCACTGAAAAGTATGTGTATGTGGGACTGTAGAGAGAGAGAGAGCATTTGTGTTGGGGTGAACATCAGTCTGAAAGTTAGAGCCATGCAATACAGGAGAGGCCCATCGACTATGCAATGACAATAACTACCACGAAAAGCACATTAATCCCGATTTCCTGCAGTTGTCCTATATCCTTGAATGCTATGATATTTTCAAATATTTTTGAAAGGCTGTAAGGTTTCTGGCCTCCACTGTCTTCCCAGGCTGTGCATTTCAGATTCCCATCGCATTCTCATTGGAAAACAAACTTTTCTCGAATCCCCTCTGAATCTCCTGTCCCATACCCTAAAACTATGCCCTCTTTGATTTTTTTTGATTTGATTTATAGTTGTCACCGTGCACTGAAGTACAGTGAAAAGTGTTGTCACACGTACTTTTACAGGCAGATTGTACAAGTACATCAAGGTAACAGAACAGAGTGCAGGATACTGTGTCATAGCTATGGAGAAGGGGCAGAAAGAGATTAACATTAAAGAGGTCCATTAAAAAGTCTGAAATCAGTGGGGGAGAAGCTGTCCTTGAATCTGTACATTGGTCCACGACTTTTTGTCATTTATGTAAATGATTTGGATGTGAGCATAAGAGGTATAGTTGGTAAATTTGCAGATGACACCAAAATTGGAGGTGTAGTGGACAGCGAAGAAGGTTATCTCAGATTATACAGGATCTTGACCAGATGGGCCAATGGGCTGAGAAATGGCAGATGGAGTTTAATTTAGATATCAAAATTGGAGGTGTAGCGGTCAGTGAAGAAGCCTACCTCCAGAGTACAATGGGCTCTTAATCAAATGGTCTGAGGAGTGGCAGTTGGAATTTAATTCAGATAAATGCAATGAGCTGCATTTTGGGAAAGCAAATCTTAGCAGGATTTATACACTTAATGGTAAGGTCCTAGGGAGTGTTGCTGAACAAAGAGACCTTGGAGTGCAGGTTCATAGCTCCTTGAAAGTGGGGTCGAAGGTAGATAGGATAGTGAAGAAGGCGTTTGGTGTGCGTTCCTTTATTGGTCAGAGTATTGAGTACAGGAGTTGGGAGGTCATATTGCGGCTGTACAGGACATTGGTTAGGCCCCTTTTGGAATATTGCATGCAATTCTGGTCTCCTTCATATCGGAAAGGGTTCAGAAAAGATTTACAAGGATTTTGCCAGGGTTGGAAGATTTGATGTATAGGGAGAGGTTGAATAGGCTGGGACGTTGGAGGCTGAGGGGTGACGTTATGGAGGGTAACAAAATTATAAGGGGCATGGATAGGGTAAATAGACAAAGTCTTTTCCTTGGGATGGGGGAGTTCAGAGCCATGAGGGCATAGGTTTAGGTTGAGAGGGGAAAGATATGAGTTCATGGAATGCCCTGCCAGTAGCAGTGGTGGACTCTCCCTCTTTATGGGCATTTAAGCGGGCACTGGATAGGCATTTGGAGGATAGTGGGCTAGTGTAGGTTAGGTGGGCTTGGATCGGCACAACATCGAGGGCCAAAGGGCCTGTACTGCGCTGTATTCTTCTATGTTCTATATAAAAGAGACCTAAGGGGCAACTTTTTCACGCAGAGGATGGTGTGTGTATGGAATGAGCTGCCAGACGATGTGGTAGAGGCTGGTACAATTGCAACATTGAAAAGGCATCTGGATGGGTATATGAATAGGAAGGGTTTGGAGGGATATGGGCCGGGTGCTGGCAGGTGGGACTAGATTGAGTTGGGATATCTGGTCGGCATGGACGGGTTAGACCGAAGGGTCTGTTTCTGTGCTGTACATCTTTATGACTCTATATATTCAAATTTATATATCTTCTCCCCGATGGAAGAGGGTGAAAGAACATTTTAACTGCGTGGAAGGCTCCTGTGATCGACCCCTCAACCGAGGGGAATAGCTGCTCCCTCTCCATACCCCTCTCCATACCCCTCATAATCCTATATATCTCAATCATGTTCTTTGCCCACCCCCAGCCTATCTGCTGTGACCTGGTCAGGTCCATGCCCCCCCTACAACCCACCCTCCCATCCTAGCACCTACCCCTGCCATTGCAGGAATTGCATTACCTGTGTCCACACCTCCTCCCTCACCTCCATCCAAGGCCCTAAAGGGGCCTTCCACATCCATCAAAGTTTTACTTGCACATCCACCAATATCATTTATTGTATCCGTTGCTCCCGATGCGGTCTCCTCTACATTGGAGAGACTGGACGCCTCCTAGCAGAGTGCTTTAGGGAACCAATCAACCACACTGCCCTGTGGCCCAACATTTCAACACCCCCTCCCACTCTGCCGAGGACATGGAGGTCCTGGGCCTCCTTCACCGCCGCTCCCTCACCACCAGACGCCTGGAGGAAGAACGCCTCATCTTCTGCCTCGGAACACTTCAACCCCAAAGCATCAATGTGGACTTCAACAGTTTCCTCATTTTCTCTTTCCCCACCTCACCCTAGTTCAAAACTTCCAGCTCAACACTGTCCCCATGACCTGTCCTACCTGCCTATCTTCTTTTCCACCTATCCACTCAACCCTCCTCCTTGACCTATCACCTTCACCCCCTCCCCCACTCACCTATTGTACTCTTTGCTACTTTCTCCCCACCCCCACCTTCCTCTAGCTTATCTCTCCACCCTTAAGGCTCACTGCCTTTATTCCTGATGAAGGGCTTTTGCCCGAAATGTCAATTTTCCTGCTCCTCGGATGCTGCCTGAACTGCTGTGCTCTTCCAGCACCACTAATCCAGAAGAAAATAATCCCATCCTATCTAGTCTTTCCTTACAGCTCAATTACTCTATCCAGTAAACATTCTGATGAACTTCATCTGTACCCTCGTGTTGTGCTATCACATCCTTCCTGTCGTTAGCTGACCAACACTTCACACGATACTCCAGCTGTGGCCCAACCGACGCTCTGTACAAGACCGACATCATCTCCTTGCTCTTATACTCTATGCCACGACCGACAAAAGCAAGTGTCCCATGTGCTGCCTTAACTATTCACTTGCTCTGCTGACTTCAGGAATCTGAATAATTATCCCAAGATCCCTCTGTTCCAGTGTCTTGCCATTCATTAAATACTCCCTGAGGGACCTTGACACTTGAGGACAGCATGAAACAGACTGCTCGAGCAGGTTGATGTTACGAAGGAGGATATGCTGCAAATCATGAGGTTAAATAAATCCTCAGGGCCAGACGGGATATATTCTAGGTTACTACGACAAGCAAGAGAAAAGTTTGCTGCCCCTTTGCCGATGATCTTTGGGTCCTCATTGTCCACTGAATTAGTGCCAGATGATTGGAGGTTGGCAAATGTTACTCCCTTGTTCAAGAAAGGGAATAGGGGTAACCCTGGGAATTACAGACCAATCAGCCTCAAGTTTATGGTGGGTAAAGTACTGGAGAGGATTCTGAGAGACAGCTTTGTGATTACTTGGAAAACCATTGTTTGATTAGAGATGTTCAGCATGGCTTTGTGAGGGGCAGGTCATGCCTCAGAAATCTTATTGAGGATGTGACAAAACACATTGAAGGTGGAGCAGTGGATGTGGTATACATGGCTTTTAGGAAGGCATTTGATAAGATTCTCCACAGTAGGCTTATTCAGAAAGTAAGGAGGCATGGGATACAGGGAAATTTGGCTGTCTGGATACAGAATTGGCTGGCCCATAGAAGACAGAGGGTGGTGGTAGATGGAAAGTATTCAACCTGGAGCTCGGTGACCAGTGGTGTTCTGCAGGGATCGGTTCTGGGACCTCTGCTTTTTGTGATTTTTATAAATGACTTGGATGAGGAAGTGGAAGGGTGGGTTAGTAAGTTTGCCAATGACATGAAGGTTGGTGGAGTTCTGAATAGTGTGGAGGGCTGTTTAGGTTGCAACAGGACATTGACATGATGCAGAGCTGGGCTGAGAAGTGGCAGATGGAACATAGAACATAGAAAAATACAGCGCAGTACAGGCCCTTCGGCCCTCGATGTTGCGCCGACCGAAGCCTACCTAACCTACACTAGCCCAATAACCTCCATATGCTTGTCCAATGCCCGCTTAAATGACCATAAAGAGGGTGAGTCCACCACTGCTACTGGCAGGGCATTCCATGAACTCACAACCCACTGAGTAAAAAATCTACCCCTAACATCTGTCCTATATCTACCACCCCTTAATTTAAAGCTGTGTCCCCTGGAGTTCAAGCTGGAAAAGTGTGAAATAATTCATTTTGGAAGGTCGAATTTGAATGCAAATTTCAGGGTTAAAGGCAAGATTCTTGGCAATGTGGAGGAACAGAGGGATCTTGGAGTCATATCCATAGAACCCTTAAAGTTGCCACCCAAGTTGATAGGGTTGTTAAGGTGTATTGGCTTTTGTTAGCAGGGGGATTCAGTTTGAGTCGCGAGGTTATGCTGCAGCTCTATAAAGCCCTGGTTAGACCAGACTTGGAATATTGTGTTCAGTTCTGGTCGCCTGATTATAGGGAGAATGTGGAAGCTTTAGAGAGGGTACAGAGGAGATTTGCCAGGTGCTGCCTGGAACTGGAGGGGATGTCTTATGAAGAAAGGATGAAGGAGCTAGGGCTTTTTTCATTGCAGCAAAGGGGGATGAGAGGTGACTTGATAGAGGTGTACAGGATGATGAGAGCCATCGATAGAGTAGGTAGCCAGAGACTTGTTCCCAGGGCGGAAATGGCTTTTACAAGGGGGCATAATTTTAAGGTGATCAAAGGAAGGTTTCGAGGAGATGTCAGAGGTCGGTTCTTGACACACAGTGGTGGGTGTGTGGAATGCATTGCCAGCAGTGGTAGTAGAGTCAGAGACATTAGGGATATTAAAGTAACTTTAAGATAGGCACATGAATGATAGTGGTATGGAGGTTAGTTTGATCTTTGACGAGGATAAAAGATTGGCACAACATAGAGAGCTGAAGGGCCTGTACTATGTTGTAAAGTTCTATGTTCGATCTCTATACACTTCTTGTACACAGCTCTGTACGCAATATCTCACTTGATCGAGTTTAGGTAAGGAGAAATCTTTTAATTGTATGGTAATTTAGAATGCGTAGCTGATGGATGTTATATAAGTACTTGGAGCGCTTATAAAGGGGGACTGCTGGGTCATGAGGTTGAATGGTGAGAAGCAGTTATATGTTGTGTGGCATTAAAAGTATGTTCACAAAAAGAGCATCATTGTCCAGTGTCACTGACCCCTGACCATGACTCGGGCTCTCTCGTACAGTTTTTTTTTTACTGACTCCTGACACTGCGGTTCAGAAATCTATCATTTGGGAACTTCCTTTCAGAACTTCAGTTGTGAGAGATTGGCTTTTGAGCAAGAAAGGGCACTGTCAGTTGTTGAGTTGAAACTGCTGATTCTGGCCTTGATGTGGTTTTCCTGTGAGCTTTTTAAAGCACAGGTCCAAACTGACTGTTGCTGAGAGCGACAGCTGACAATGGAGCAGTGATTGGAGCAACACGCAGGTCTCGGAATGTTTCTGTCTCTCCCACCCTCACTGCCCCTCCAAACACAGACCCAATCTCCCCCGCCCTTGCTGCACCTACCATGAACCAAGGAGACCAGCATCTGCACCACACAATTTGAGAGGATGTCCTTGCCAGGTTGAGGAAATGATACAGAAAGAGGAACGGGGGGTTTTCCACCAGTAACGGATTTGGGTAGAGCTGTCATGTAGCCTTGTACAAGGCAGGACCTGGCTGCCATCTGTATCCACAGTGTGATCTACTCACAGTTGTGTGGAACTAATTTGGTCCCCTTGGCTTTTTGTGATCTTATTTTGAGATAGCTGAATGGAGTGTTGGTGTGTGACATATTCCACTGCTCATTACAGAGTTGACCATTTGTGGAGAGAAGGGTCTGTTATTCATGATAGAAAGTAGTGATGCTGGACAGGCAGCGTTCGAGGAGCAGAAGAATCAATGTTTCTGGTGTAAGCACTTCATCAGGAATCCCGAAACATCGATTCTTCTCATTCTTGAATGCTCCCTGGCCTGCTGTGCTTTTCCAGCACCACACTCTCGACTGATCTCCAGCATCTGCAGTCCTCGTTCTCTGTGGAAAGTAGTGATAATGTTGTTCCCTCTGTAAACTACTGCCTCTGAGGAAATTCGGAAGCAATTCCTCTCAGAACGTTTCCCAAGAAAGCTATAGAAGCAGAACAATGACTGCAATAATAGCTTTGAGGCAGGTCTGAGATTTGTGGTTTAGGAGGATTGGGTTTCCTGGAGCTGCTTGGAGTATCATGTAGGGATTGATTTTAAATGTTGTTTTTCCCCTCACCAGCAGCCAATTGGATTGAATGGGTGACTGACAGTCAGGCAGGTAGGCAACTGGGAAGTGGAGTGGAATACAGTGAAGTGAGCATTGCTGTGAGGGATTCTGGATTTGGATGCGAGTTAAATATCAGACATTAGGGACTGGGGGATAGAACAAGTTGAGAAATGTGGAGGAATTGGACAAATCCCTTAAGCTGTTTGCAACAAGCAAGGTGCTGACCAAATTTAGTCAGCCCTCACTTAAAAACTTAACAACAGAGTGTCAGATTTTGGATGCAATTCTGAAGTTACTAGATACTTTGCTAGATACTGCTGAATGTAATTAATCTGATCAATTTCAGATTATCAGTCTGACACTCAAATTTGTGTATTTGCACATACTGGAAGCTACCTTCTGTCCATATACAGGACCCTGCAGACAGTCAGAACATGTGCACTCACTGCACCTGTTTAAACTCTACAAAGGTAGTGACAGCTGGTTATTGTTTTGTTTCTCAGGACAAAGCCAAAGCCTGGCAGTTAACTGTCAATGATCATTAACTCATGCATTCTCCATGCAATGCCTGTACCAACCTGAACATGCCTTCTAACCAGTTAAAACATTCACATCTTAGAAATGTTGATTACCCTTTTTTTTTCTTGGAAAACGTCCTGACATGTGCAAGACAAAAAGTTTTGACAAACTGCTGTTTCAGCAGCTTTCATGTTTTTTTTGATGACTTGTATATGTTGGCCGAGAGCACTTGCATTTTAATATACTGAATCTATGATGCGCCTACCTTGTGGTTTATTTTGCTGTTGTCAGGGGTCATGCTAGTTTTCCAACTTTTTTCTGGGCACCGCTGCTGAGGTCAGTGTTAATTTCCATCCCTAATTTCCCTGGAAAATGTAGAGTTAAAATGGTAAATGGAAATATTGGAAAATAGTTTGTGACAACCATAGTCATTTGCTTTTGTGCTGCTTGAACATAATCCAGTAAGATGATGATCAGATGTTGCTACTGTGGTTTTAGTCCTGTTTGAGAAGCTCTAGTTGAGCTCACTGGTGATTTGACAGGACGACAGTCGTCTTAAAGTGATAGAAAATAACCAAAGGAAAAAATCATGTTTCCACGCAAATCAAAAAATGTGACCAATATTTGAAGCACTTATTTGCTACACATCATAACGTAGCATTTTCCCAGGGTGGAAAAAGTCTCTGTCTATCTACTCTATCTATGTCTCTCATCACCTTGTACACCTCTATCAAGTCACCTCTCATCCTTCTTTGCTCCAATGAGAAAAGCTTTAGCTCCCTTAACTTTTCTTCATAAGACATGCCCTCCAATCCAGGCAGCATCCTGGTAAATCTCCTCAGAACCCTCTGAAACTTCCACATCCTTCCTATAATGAGGCGACCAGAACTGAATACAATATTCCTAGTGTGGTCTATCCAGGGCTATATAGAGCTGCAGCATAACCTCACGGCTCTTAAACTGAATCCCCCTACTAATGAAAGGCAACACACCATATGCCGCCTTAACAATCCTATCAACCTGGGTGGCAACTTTGAGGGATTGTGAACGTGGACCCCAAGACCACTCTGTTCCTTCACACTGCCAAGAATCCTGCCTTTAACCTTGTTTGACCTTCACACTTTTCCAGGTTGGACACCATCTCCCACTTCACAGCCCAACTCTGCATTCTGTCAATGTCGCATTGCAACCTACAACAGTCCTCCACACCGTCCACAACTCCACCAACCTTCGTGTCATCAGCAAACTTACTAACCCATCCTTTCACTTTTTCATCCAAGTCATTTAGAAAATCATGAAGAGCAGAGGTCCCACTGGCACAGTGGCTCAGTGGTTCATGCTGCTGTCTCACAGCGCCAGGGACCAGGGTTTGATTCCTGCCTCGGGTGGGTGACTGTGTGGAGTTTGCACGTTCTCCCCGTGTCTCTGTGGGTTTCCTCTGGGTGCTACGGTCTATTCCCACAATCCAAAAATGTGCAGGTTAGCTGAATTGGTCATGCTAAATTGCCCTTAGAGTTCAGCGATGTGTAGGCTCAGTGGAATTAGTCAGGGGTAAATGTAGTGTAACAGGCTAAGGGTGGGTTACTCTTCAGAGGGTCAATGTGGACTTGTCTCAAATGGCCTGTTTCCACACTGTAGGGATTCTATGAACAGATCCCTGCAGAACACCACTGGTCACCTAGCTCCAGGCTGAATACTTCACATCTACCACCACCCTCTGTCTTCTATGGGCCATCCAATTCTGTATCCAGGTAGCCAAATTTCCCTGTATTCCATGTCCCCTTACTTTCTGAATGAGCCTGCCATGGGGAACCTTATCAAACACCTTGCTAAAACGTGTATATACCTCATCCACTGCTCTACCTTTGACTGTGTTTTATCATGTCCTCAAATAATTCGATAATGTTTGTGAGGTATGACCGCTCCCCACCCCCCCACCCCCATTGCCATGCTGAGTATCTAATCAAGCTATGCTCTTCCAAATAATCATAAATCCTGTCTCTCAGAATCCTGACCAATACTGTGCCCACCACTGACTGACAGGCCTGTAATTCCCAGGGTTATTTGGAACACTACAACTCCATGTCATCAATGTGGACTTCACCAGTTTCCTCATTTCCCCTCCCCACACCTTACCCCAGTTCCAACCTTCCAGCTCAGCACCGCCCTCATGACCTGTCCTATCTGCCAATCTCCCTTCCCACCTATCCACTCCAGCCTCCCCTCTGACCTATCACCTTCATCCCCACCCACATCCGCCTATTGTACTCTTAGCTACCTTCTCCCCAGCCCCACTCCCCTCCCATTTATCTCTCCACCCTGGAGGCTCCCTCCCTCATTCCTGATGAAAGGCTTTTGCTTGAAACGTCAATTTTCCTGCTCCTCAGACGCTGCCTGACCTGCTGTGCTTTTCCAGCACCACTGTAATCTAGACTCTGATCTCCAGCATGGTTATCCCTGTTCCCGTTCTTGAACAAGGGAATAATGTTTGCCAACCCCAATCACCTGGTACTACTCCAGTGCACAGTGAGGACACAAAGATCATCGGCAAAGGCGCAGCAATATTATCCCTTGCTTCCTGTGTGTATATCCCGTCTAGTCCGTCCTGTCATGATTTTCAAAATTTTCAGCACAGCTTCCTCCTTAACATCAAACAGTTTGAGCATATCCGTCTGTTTCATGTTGTCCTCAGAAACATCAAGGTCCCTCTCAGTAGTGAATACTGAAGCAGAGTATTCATTAAGGACCTCCCCTACCACCTCCGCCTCCAGATGCAAGTTCCCTACACTATCCCTGATCAACCCTACCCTCACTCTTTTTGAATTAGAATTAGAATTCCTACAGTGTGGAAACAGGCCCTTCGGCCCAACAAGTCCACACCACCCCTCCGAAGAGTATCCCACCCAGACCCATTACCCTACATTTCCCCTGATTAATGCACCTAACCTATACATCCCTGAACACTACGGGCAATTTAGCATGGCCAATTCACCTGACCTGCACATCTTTGGACTGTGGGAGGAATCCGGAGCACCCAGAGGAAACCCATGCAGGCATGGGGAGAATGTGCAAACTCCACACAGACAGTTGCTTGAGGCTGGAATTGAACCCGGGTCCCTGACGTTGTGAGACAGTAGTGTTAACCACTGTGCCACTCCCTGGCCATCCTCTTGTTCCTGATATAAGTTATTTTGGCTGCGCTATCCCCCTAGCCCCATATCTCCATCCATATGTTGTAATTATACCAACTTCTACCACTTCCTCTGGCAGCTCCTTTCATACATGCACTATCCTCTGCATGAAAAAATTGCCCCTTAGGTCCCTTTTATATCTTTCCCCTCTAACCTTAAATCTATGCATTGTACTTTTGGACTCCCTACCCTGACAAAAAGACCTTGGCAACTCACCCTATTCGTGCCCTTCATTATTTTATAAACCTCTATATGGTCACCCCTTAACCTTCAACGCTCCAGGGAAAATAGCTAGTCTATTCAGTCTGTCCATATAGCTAAATCCCTCCAACCCCAGCAACATACTTATCTGAACCCTTTCAAGTTTAACAACATTTTTCCTATAGCAAGGGGACCAGATTTGAATGCAGTATTCCAAAAGCGGCCTGGCCAATGTCTCATGCAGCTGCAACATGTCATCCCAACTCCTATACTCAATGCACTGACCAATAAAGTTGAAAAATGTGGTGCTGGAAAACAGCAGACCAGGCAGCATTTGAGGAGCAGGAGATTCGACGTTTTGGGCATAAGCCCTTCAGGAATGAGGCTGGTGTGCCAAGCAGGCTGAGATAAAAGGTAGAGGGCAGGGAATTTGGGGGAGGGGTGCTGGGAATACGATAGGTGGAATGAGGTCGGGAAGAAGAGGGGGTGGTTGCGGAGAGGTTGGGAAGAAGATTGCAGGTCAAGAGGGTGGTGCTGAATCCGGGGGTTGGGACTGAGATAGGGTAGGGGGAGGGGAAATGAGGAAGCTGGAGAAATCTGCACTGACCAATAAAGGGAAGCATACCAAATGCCACTTTCACCACCCTGTCTACCTGCAACTCCACTTTCAAGAAACTGTGAACATGCATTCCAAGGTCTCATTGTTTGGCAACATTCCCCCAGGACCTTACCATTAAGTATATGATTCCTGCCCTGACTTGCCTCACCAAAATGAAACACTTCGCATTTATCCAAATTAAACTCCATCTGCCACTCCTTGGCCCATCTGATCAAGATCCCATTATACTATGAGATAACCTTCTTCATTATTGACTCCACCTCCAATTTCAGTTTTATCTGCAAACTTAGTAACCAGTTCAATGATTTCACATCCAAATAATTTGAGTACATGACGAAAAGCAGTGGACCCAGCACCTATTCTTGCTGCACACCACTGGACATAAGCCTCCAGTTCGAAAGTTTAATAGAATAGTAGAACTAGTAAACGGCAAATGTTCCAATATAGTAACATCCCATAAAAAGTCCTCTTGTAAAGGCAAATTCAGGAAAACTTATTATCTCGCATACGATTCTGACAGCAGGAAGAAGACCCAAACTTTTAGCTCCAAGAGTGAAAGCTTGGATAACCAGCTTCAATATCCCAGTAACTGCTGAAAGCTAAACCCTGGTTCCACCCATTCATGTTGCTTTTATTGTTCCAACATTTAAAAAAAAATCCTAAGGCACCTAAAGCTGTTTACTTTATTAGCTTGCAGCACACCTCTGTCTCAATCTTTGTTCATAAGGCAAAAAAGGACAAAATACACCTCTTCAATCATTGTATTATCACACTAAGGAAAAAGTTGCTCTCCCTGTCCCTTACAGTCCTTCCCAACCCTAGACTGTGATTTGTGAGATTCCGACATTGCAGACAGGTATTAAGCAGAAATTTCCACCCACTGTATATGAAGGATTGGAGATCTCTTTTCCCACCTTTCTGATCCCCTCTCCCTGCTTTTCCTTCCATCAACACCTTTCCAAGTCTTGCTCTTTGTCTTCAATTCTGAGAGTAATTGCTGAAGAATTCAGTTCTTAATGCAGCCAGTGTAACCTGCACTTTATATTCCCAGGTGTATCGCCATGGAGACCGATCTCCGATCCATACATTCAAAACAGATCCTCATAAGCCGGATGAATGGCCACAAGGCTTTGGCCAGCTTACGCAGGTCAGTTGGTCCCTGTCTCACACTCACTGCCTCTAGCAGTCTCTCCTGCCTACTCTCTGATCACTGTGAAGCTGTGTGAGAGACTGGGGAAATCTGGATGCTGCTCGTCATGGCTCCGTGTGGAAGAACTCGAATGGGTATCTCTGTATCAGCATGGTGTGTTTATTCCTGTTCTCACCTGTAAGATCACATCTGTGGACTGCTCCTATAAATCGTCTTCAGTTTAATATCAGGATGGACAGGTATATGCCACACTGAGCACACCCCAATAGCTCATCCCCCTATCTGTCTGTCCCTCTCCTCTGAGGATATTGACACATGTATAGGCAATTGTCACAAACGGTTGCCATTCCTCCACCAGTCTCATTCCAGATATGAAAGGCTGGGGGGGGTTAGTATACCATGTGGCGAGTTGCCCCCATCCCAACCCAGCACAAGACAGACTCCCGATATCCAAGCAAAACTGACTGGACAGCCCTGACTGGCTTCCTTTGCTTTGCCTCCAGGACACTGAGGCTAATTTTGCCTCGTAATTCCCACGTTGCTTGACAAGAGTTGACCCATTCCCACCAGGCTGGTCCCTGGGACCTTGTGTTTCTCCCCACTCTGGGTGTCACTGAGTTGTGAAGGGAATGGGCCTCCAGTGTGCTGGATTGAAACTGGAGGTGGAGAAGGTTACTTTTGGAGTGAACCCTTGTGATTGTGAGCTGATGGCTGGTGCTGGCTGGTCTTCATTAGTAATGACCAGGAATTCCTGCTGTTCTTTTCTAGGTTGGGATGAGGCAGCAGTATGAGCTGGGCCAGTTTCTGCGAAAACGTTATGAAGATTTCCTCAACTCCTCGTACGAACGGCAAGAGGTGAGGGGTGTTCCTCTCCATCTAAACCTTTAACACTATGGTAGTTCCAGTCGATGTGTGGAAAGTTAAAATCCCCTACCATAACTCCCCTATTATTCTTACAGATAGCTGAGATCTCCTGACAAGTTTGTTTCTCAATTTCCCTCTGACTGTTAGGGGGTCTATAATACAATCCCAATAAGGTGATCATCCCTTTCTTATTTCTCAGTTCCACCCAAATAACTTCCCTGGACGTATTTACGGGAATATCCTCCCTCCGCACAGCTGTAATGCTCTCCCTTATCAAAAACACTACTCCCCCTCCTCTATTGCCTCCCTTTCTATCCTTCCTGTAGCATTTGTATCCTGGGACATTAAGCTGCCAGTCCTGCCCATCCCTGAGCCATGTTTCTGTAATTGCTATGATATCCCAGTCCCATGTTCCTTACCATGCCCTGAGTTCATCTGCCTTCCCTGTTAGGCCCCTTGCATTGAAATAAATGCAGTTTAATTTATTAGTCCTACCTTGTCCCTGCCTGCCCTGACTGTTTGATTGACTTCTGTTCTCAGCTGTACCTGTCTCAGATTCATATCTTTCCTCACTATCTCCCTAGGTCCCCCCCCCCCCCCCACCTTACTAGTTTAAATCCTCCTGAGCAGTTCTAGCAAATTTCCCTGCCAGTATATTAGTCCCCTTCCAAATAAGGTGCAATCCGTCCTTCTTGTACAGGTCACTTCTACCCAAAAGAAATTACAATGATCCAAAACTGTGAATCCTTCTCCCATACACCAGCTCCTCAGCCATGCATTCATCTGCTCTATCCTCCTATTCCTGCCCTCACTAGCTCATAGCACTGGGAGTAATCCAGATATTACTACCCTTGAGGACCTCCTTTTTAAATTTCTGCCTAACTCTCTGTAATCTCCCTTCAGAATCTCAACCTTTTCCCTTCCTATATCATTGGTTCCGATGTGGACAATGACCTCCTGCTGGCCCCCTTCCCCCGTGAGAACATTCTGCACCCTCTCTGAGTCATCCTTGATCCTGGCACCAGGGAAACACACCATTCTGCTTTTTCGCTGCTGGCCACAGAAACGTCTGTCTGTACCTCTGACTACAGAATCCCCTAACACAATTGATCTCTTGGAAGCTGACGTACCCCTCGTTGCATTAGAGCCAGTCTCAATACCAGAAACTTGGCTGTTCGTGTTACATTCCCCTGAGAATCCATCACCCCCTACGTTTTCCAAAACAGCATACCTGTTTGAAATGGGTATATCCACAAAAGACTCCTGCTCTAGCTGCCGACCTCTCTTACCCTTCCTGGAGTTAACCCATCTATGTGACTGTATCTGAGACTTTCCCCCCTTCCTATCACTGCCATCCATCACATACTGTTGCTGTTGCAAATTCCTCATCGCTTCTATCTGTCCCTCCAACTGATCCACTCGATCTGATAAAATTCGCATCCAACAGCATTTATGGCAGATATAATCCACAGTAACCCTTAAACTCTCTTTAAACTCCCACATCTGACAAGAAGTACATATCACTGCAAAGGCCATTTTTGCTCCTTCACAATCTACAGACCCAGAAAATAACACCGTCTTATTCCTCTACAAATACTGCCCCAGGTTAAATTAATAGTTATGGCTTATATTTTAAGTTTAATCAAGAGACTTATCTCCAAAAACATATAGTCAAGAAAGAATCCACTGTACTCACTACTGCAGCCTTTCTCTTGGACAGACTTAAAACAACAAATAACTTGGGCAGAATGGCAACTTTCCATGCTGCAAACTTCTATGATTTTAGGAGTAGGTTCACAACAAGAGGCTGAGTCAAGTGATGCTGTCTGACTGAATATTTGTGATATTGTGGAATACGTATCTTGGTTTGACTGTGGGTTGAAGGATCTGAGCTATAGGGAAAGGCTGAACAGGCTGGAGCTGTTTTCCCTGGAGCATCGGAGGCTGAGGGGTGACTTTATAGAGGTTTACAAAATTATGAGGGGCATGGATAGGATAAATAGACAAAGAATTTTCCCTGGGCTCAGGGAGTCCAGAACTAGAGGGCACAGGTTGTGGGTGAGAGGGGAAAGATATAAAAGAGACCTAAGGGGCACATTTTTCATGCAGAGGGTGGTGCGTGTATGGAATGAGCTGCCAGAGGAAGTGGTGGAGGCTGGTACAATTACAACATTTAAGAGGCATTTGGAATGGTATATGAATAGGAAGGGTTTGGAGGGATATGGGCCGGGTGCTGGCAGGTGGGACGAGATTGGGTTAGGATATCTGGTTGGCATGGACAGGATGGACCGAAGGATCTGTTTCTATGCTGTAAATCTCTATCGCTCTGACTCTAAATAAACTGGGTCCAAAACAAAAAAATCAGGTGTGGTTCTGCTGCGAATGTCCACCTAGGATTGGGACAGAAGGTGGGTTGCTATGGTTGTTCTCAACAAGCAACAGCTTTGATAGCTCTTTTATGTTCCTACGAGTACAATGTGTGCTCTCTGTTATAGATTTATGTTCGGAGTACAGATATTGACCGCACTCTGATGAGTGCCGAGGCAGATCTGGCTGGCTTCTACCCTCCACATGGACAACAGGTCTTCCGTACCAATCTTAGCTGGCAGCCAATCCCTGTGCATACCGTGCCAACGATGGATGACTGGGCAAGTATCCCAAATACCTTGGCTAAAAGGCAACAGTGTACCTGTGGCGAGGGCTGAGGTGAGAGGAGGGTGGGGAGCTAGCCCTCTCACTCGATCCATGGGAGAGGGCTGGGGTGGGAGGACAGTAGGGAGCTGGTCCTCTCACGGGGGCTATGGAGAGAGGGCTGGGGTGAGAGGAGGGTGGGCAGCTGGCCATATCACCTGGGCCCATGGAAAGAGGGCTGGGATGTGAGGATGGGGAGCTGGCCCTATCACTGGGCCCATGGGGAGATGGCTGGGGTAAGACAGTGGGCAGCTGGCCCTCTCACTGGGCCCATGGAGAGAGGGCTGGGGTGAGAGGAGGGCGAGGGGTTGATCCTCTCACTGTGCCCATGGGGAGAGGGGTGGGGTGAGAGGAGGGTGGGGAGCTGGCTCTCTCACTGGGTCCATGGGGAGGGGTGGGGTGAGAGGAGGCTGGAGGTTTGGGCCCTGGGGTTGGGAATCCATAGCACTGGCTCTGTAAGCAAAGAGAAGGGGGTGGTTGATGACCCTGGCACTGGGTCTGTGGGAGGAAGGGGCGGATATTGACCCCAACACTGGAACTGAACCAAATGTGAATCATTTCAGTTGCTACTGTACCCATTGAGAAACTGCCCTCGCTTTGAGCAGTTGCAGAATGAGACGAAGAATTGTTGGGAATACAAGAAGACCATGCAAGACAACCGGGTGAGTGTTGAGCATAGATAACAAATGAGTCTGTCTAATCTCTATTCTGTCAACCACTTACTGACACCTTGCCTCTTCCCCAGGGTATCTTTTTTTTTCTATTTGCTTCATTCTTCTTCTCTGTCTTTAACTCACCACTTTCAAACTCGTGCTTCTCATTTATCTTTCCAGAAGCTCCCAAACTTGCTAATTATTTACAGTATTTCCTGTTTTCCTTTCGTGGTGATAATCCGAGATTATTGCAGAGCCCCTGCCTCCACTACTGTTATAGTGATTATCCAAGAATGCCTATCTCTGAGCTGTAATGGTGATTACCACAGAGACTCTCCCTCTGAGGAGGCTCTAATGGAAATTACTACAGGAAGCCTCTGTCTCTCTCAGGGAAATGAATGGTGATTATCCTTCTTCGAGTGTAATGGTGATTAGTGCAGGGACTTTGCATCCTAGACTATGACCGTGAGCATCATAGAGACCTTTCATCTCAGACTATAGCAGTGATTATTGCACAAACCTTCCCTCTGGGGGATCTCTAAAGATGATTATCATGTGTACCCTGTCCCTCGGACTGTAACATTGATTACTGCAGAGGCCCTGTCTTTGGGTCTGTAACAGTGATTAGCAGAGAGACACTGCCTCTGAAGGGACTGTACCCTTCCCTGAGGGACTGTAATGGTAATGACTGCAGAGGGGACTGTAATGGAGATTGTCGCAGAGACCTCCCTCGAGGACTGTGATGGTGATTACTGCAGAGACCCTTCATCCTAAACTCCACCAGTGATTCCAACCTCTTCAGAGGGACGGTCACTATAGTAACAATAATGCTTTCAGAGACCCTGCCTCTGGGATTATAACAGTGGTTATCATACAGACCTTGATACTTAAGGGCTGTAATAATAATTATCACAGACCCTCCCCTTGGGCTGCAGTGACCTTCTATCAGGCACCACAAAAGTGATTATCAGAGAGACCTTCCCTCTGGTGATTATCACAGAGATCTTCCCTCTAGGGGTGTTGTAATGATGAATATGGCAGAGACCATCTCCCTGGGTCTGTGCAATGGAGAATCCTGCAGAGACAGTCCACCCTGAGTATAATAGTGGGCTGGCATGGTAGCCCACTGGTGAGTGTTGCTGCCTACAGCAAGAGGAACGCAGGTTTGATTCTATCCTTGGAGACTGTGTGTAGTTTTCACGTTATTCCTGTGTCTGAATGGGTTTCTTCCAGTTGCTCCAGTTTCCTGTCTCAGCCCAAAAATGTGCAGGTCGATTGGCTGTGCTATGTTGCCCATAGCGTCCAGGGATGTGTAGGTCAGGTAGATTAGCTATGGGGAATGTAGAGTTACAGGGATAGGATAAGGGGCTGGTCTGGGTGGGATGCTCTTTGGAGGGTCAGTGTGAACTTGACTGACCAAATGGCCTGCCTCCACACTGTAGGAATTCTATGAACAGTGAGTATCACAGAGACCTTCCCTCTGGAACTGTAATAGTGATTATCATGGAGATCCTCCCTCTGGGACTGTAACAATAATGCCTGCAGAGACCCGCTCTCTGGGACGGTAACAATAACTTTTACAGAGACCCTTCTCTAATGAGCAGTAATGCTGATAATTGCAGAGACCCTCTCTCTGGGATTATAATGGTGATTATTAAAGAGACCCCCTCTCTCCAATGTCAACCACATTCTTATGCTCATTAACCTGGATGTTTTGATGTAATATGTACTGTTCACTGGTTGCTGATGTAGGAATTCCTGAAGACGTTGGCTAAAAACACTGGAACTCCCTTTGCGAACCTGACACTCTTTAATCTGTGGATGATTTATGATGCTCTGTTCTGTGAGGTGAGTAACAGAGTTGTTTCGTGGGATTGCAAACTGGATATGGCAGGGGTGGAGGTTGTGCATGCGATGTAACATGTACACAGGCTTGTGTACATGTGCACAAATACCTTCCCTTCAGAGTGACAATTGCATCACACTTCCCACTCTCGTGGTTTACCTCTCCCTGTAGTTTCAGTCTGACTGCATATCCGACTTCTCATCACATAAACTTAAGAGTAGAGAGTGAATGGAGTTAATGTAAATTCTGACTGGCTGTCACCTTTAACCCATAATCAAAATCAGAATATGTATATACTTTAGTGCTTTTCACAGCCTCAAAATGCGCTGAAGTGTTCTGTAGCCACTGAAACAGTGTTTGGTTTGTTTCCACTGTTTTAATATTGGAAATGCTGCAGCTAATTTGTAGACAGAAAGATCCCAAGAGCAGCCAAGTGACTGTGGCCATGCATTTGAGAGAAGGAAGGTATGGCCTGCTCCAGGCAGTTTAGGGATGATATATGATGGCTCCCCTAGTTTCTTACTTTGCTTCGATCTAACTGCAACACAGTGTGCTTCAAAGAAGGTTTCAACCCTTGACTGCTGTGACCTCAAGAACAGACACAAAACTCATTAGCTTAAAAGAAAGAACTTGTGTTTATTTTTCAACCTCAAATGAAATCTCAACAGTGCCCACTCGTACAGCACAAATGCACAAGTCTAGATGATTACAGAAGAGACTGCGCGTACCTCGTCAAGTTCAAAAAGTTACTCTTGTTATTATCTTTTGAGATGAAACCTGGAAGTGTTACAGGCCTGATAATTTTGGTTCAGTGACAGTAATGGTGGTTGATATTTTCTGAGGATAAATTCAGAGACTTCCAACTTGAAAGAGCTTTGCAGGTTGGAGATGCAGTTAAACCCCTGAAGTGAACATCTGACTGAGTTCTCAAAATCTACACTCTGGATTAGAGTGGTGCTGGAAAAGCACAGCAGTTTAGGCAGCATCCAAGGCGCAGGGAAATCGATGTTTTGGGCAAAAGCCCTCTCCTGATGAAGGTCTTTTGCCCGAAACGTTGATTTCCCTGCTCCTCGGATGCTGCCTGAACTGCTGTGCTTTTCCAGCACCATTCTAATCCAGAATCTGGTTTCCAGCATCTGCAGTCATTGTTTTTACCCCTCAAAATCTACAGACAGAAGGATAGTCCTGCTATAAGCCATGATATGGAGGTGTCGGTGTTGGACTGGTGTGGACAAAGTTAAAAGTCACACTACACCAGGTTACAGTCCAACAGGTTTATTTGGAAGCACTAGCTTTCGGAGCACTGCTCCCTGATGAAGGAGCAACGGTCTGAAAGCTAAAACTTCCAAATAAACCTGTTGGACTATAACCTGGTGTTGTGTGATTTTTTAACATAAAATATAAGAAAAAAGAGCAAGAGTAGGCAATCCAGCCCCTTGAGTTCTGCTCTGTCATTTAATTCAATCATCTCCGCTTCAGTTCTGCTTTCCCATCTGGTCTCCACAACCCTTCAACCCATTAATTAAAAACCTGTCAAACTCCTCCAATTTTCTTAATGTCCCAGCATCCATTCACTCTGGGATAGCAAATCCCACAGATTCATGACCCTTTTGAGAGAAGTAATTCTTCCTTCTCTATATTTTATATCTGCTACCCCTTATCCTAAAACTATGCACTCTCAGTCTAGATTGCTATAAATGAAGAAACCTATCAATGCCGACTTGTCACTCCTCCTTAGCGTCTTATATACCTCCATTATATTTCCTGTCATACCTCTAAAGTATAGGCTAAAATTGCTCAATCTTTCTTCATAAGACAAACCCTTCATGTCTGGAATTAATCTAGTGAATAACTTTTGAACTGTCTCCACTGCAACTCTAGTAAGGGGACCAAAATTATAAACCGTACTCCAGGTATACTCTCTCTTGTCTTGAACAGTTGCAGCAACAATTCCCAACTTTTATATTCTATTTCTTCAACAATAAATGCCAAAATAGTTTTTGCCTTCCTTATTACCTACTCTGACTGCATTCCAGTTTTCTGCCTCTGAATGGATTCTGGACAGGATTCTTCCTTTGTTGTGTGGGATCTCTTCTCTCTTTGCTCTCTGTCTCCCAAACTGTCTAACATTCTGAGAGCAGCCTCATGTCAGTGTAGTATTTTTTTAACACAAGCTGGTTTCAGTTAAGTGACTATAGTATCAGTGTTCTCACATGGATGGTCCCTAATGACATGAACATTGAAGTGTGAGAGAAAGGGGAGGGGGTTAAAATTTGTTTATTTACATCTCCTTGTGATCCAATTTCTTGACCTTTTATGCTGTGATTTTTCTTCTACATTATCTTGGCGGGCTCGTTGTGCATCAGTTTCAAAAGAAGCAATTAACTTTATAGGAGTCATCCTGTTGCATTTATGATATCTCCCCTCAAAGGAATGGTAGGATACAGAGGGTAATAGTGGGAGGATGTTTGTCAGATTAGAGGCCTGGGACCAGTGGTGTACCTCCAGGTGTCGGTGCTGGGCCCATTGCTGTTTGTTATCTACGTCAATGATTTAGATGAGAATGATTAGTAAGTTTGCAAATGATACTGAAGTAGGCAGTATTATGGACAGTGAGGAAGGTTATCAGAAATTGCAGTAGGACCTTGATCAGCTTGGGAAGTGGGCCGTGAATTGGCAAATAGATAAGCGTGAGGTGTTGCATTTTGGAAAGTCAAATCAAGGGAGTTTCATGGTGAATGGTAGGGCCTTAAGGAGTGTAGTGGAACAGAGGGACCTTGGAGTTCAGGTGTACAGTTCTCTGAAAGTGGAGAGACAGATAGACAGGGCAGTGAATGAAGTTTCTGACACACTGGCCTTTATCAGTCAGGACATTGAGTATACGTGTGGGGAAGTTATGTTGCAGTTGTACAGGACGTTGGTGAGGCCGCACTTCGAGTATTGTGTTCAATTTTGGTCACCTTGCAATAGGAAGGATGTTATTAAACTGGAAAGAGTGCAGAAGAAATGTACAAGGATGTTGCCAGGACTCAAGGGACTGAGTCATAGGGGGAGGTCGGACAAGCTAGGACTTCTTTCTTTCGAGTGTAGGAGACTGAGGAGGGATCTGATAGAAGTGTAGAAGATCAAGAGAGGCATGGATAGGGTGAATGCACTCAGTCTTTTTCCCAGGGTTGGGGAATTGAGGACTAGAGGGCATCAGTTTAAGGTTAGAGGGGAAAGAATAAAAGGGAACCCGAGGGGCAACATTTTTAAGAGGGTAGTATGCATATGGAATGAGTGGCCAGCAGAAGTGGTTGAGGCAGGTACATTAACAACATTTAAAAGGTATTTGTACAAATATCTGGGTAGGAAAGGTTGAGGAGGGTATGGGCCAAGTGCAGGGAAATGGGGTTAGCGTGGATGGACATTTTGGTCAGTATGGACCAGTTTGGGCTGGAGGGCCTGTCTTCATGCTGTACAACTCTGACTCTACGAGAACCGGGTGACCAGAGATTTATTGTGATTGGTTCTGATTTAGATGTTGCTAAGCAATTGAACTGTTCCAAACCAGATATAAGTGGCCTTTCCAGGGTGTGCACACTCCTGGGAACTGGCCAATGAGTTGTCTTACTCCATTTAGCTCCATGTTCTTGGTTTTCAACTCCCCAACCAGAAGAAACATCCTCCCTGCATCTAGTCTGTCCAGTCCTGTTAGAATTATATACATTTTAATCAGATTCCCTTTCATTCTTCTGAACTCTATTGAATACAGTTGACCCACCTTTTCTCTGGGCTGCTGGTCCAAGATTGTTTGAGGTGGAGCCCATCCTGACAGTATGGTTCCTTCCTTTCCCCATATTGATGCCAGTGCCCCTGAAATGGAACCTTTCTTTCTTGCACCATGTGTCTACTTCCCTGATTTTCTTATCTCTATTCCAGTTTGCACGTGGCTCAGGTAATAATTCAGAGGTGATCATCCTTGCAGTTCTATTTTTAAATTTTGTTCCTAATTCCTGATTTTCCTGATCTTTCCTCTGCTGCTGGTCTCACCATGGACCACAACAACTGGATTCTACTCCTCCTACTTCAATATTTCTTGAAGCTGGTCAAGTTGTCCCATACCTCAGCACCAGGCAGGGAACTCACAACAGGAGACCCTCAATCCTGCTCACAAAGAATACCATGTCCTTGTAGAGCATCCTGTTCACTACCACTTGTGCTTAAAAGATAGTAGGTGGGGTGGTCTATATATTGACTAGAAGGTAAAGGCTGTTGTAGTTTCATGTTCTTGGATTCCATGAGTTGCACAAATGACCCTAGTTTGGACAATTTAACTATTGGTTCAATCGTTTAGCAACAGTGGAAGTTTGTAGATTTCCTTGAGCTCTCAGTGAATGATTGTTTGATATTGCTTCATCACTGGGGATTGATTTGAGATTGGGGGTGTGAGAGAGAGCGAGAGAGAGCAAGACTTCCCATTCTTTATCCTTGTCTATGCTGAAGTAGTAGCTGCTGCCAAGAAGACCATTTATCTACTTCTAATTCCACAATGTCTTTATTTTTCAAAGCTGACAGGTCTCCCAGTATGCAAAATTATCACAAACATATGAATTAAACCGAATGCACATTTCTCAATGCTGAAGTCATTGTCTGTTCCACTGTTTTGACTTTGATATTACCATTTTGTCCAGATGGGTTTTATATGCAGTCGGCTCTGCTAACGTTTGCCCCAATCTCTGTTCAGGTGATCATGTAACCGTTCTTGGTCAGTATTCATCCTTTTCTAAAGGTTGATGAAGCAATCCAGTCATAAAATCAGATGCAAGAAAGCTGAAGAGCAATGCTTCATTTTTACTGCAGTCATGATAAATGGGGAATTGTCCACTTGATCAGTACAGTTCTCAGCGCAAGGAATTGCTCCAGGTCACTTTTAATGTTTTAATGGATTGTTTAGACCCTTTTTGAACTTTCTGGCTTGGGGACTTAAATGATAAGAGAACTTTCTGTTACTTTGGCTGAGTTTAATTATGCCATTGTTCCAACAGGTTTTGTTCATCCTGAACTTTACCCTCCACCCCTACCTTACCCCAAAACTAGATTAAGTTTAACTTAGTTTAATTTGGCATCATGTTCGGCACAACATTGTAGTCCCAAGTGCCTGTTTGTGTGCTGTAAAGTTCTATGTTCTAAATCATTACCCAGAAGCAGTTTACTCCTTACACCAGGAGACTAGGTTTGCATCATAATTGCTTCTGAGATAAGGTGCCCTTGATATAAGGTTACAGGCATATGCCTACCTTCAATAAATCTCATTTCTCCTGACCTGTTGTTTATGATAAACAGAAATGATCTGGAGGAAGATATAGGTGATCTGATTAACAGGTTTGTGGATGACATTGATTGGTGGAGTAGCAGACAGTGAAGGGGACTGTCAGAGAATACAGCAGAATATGGATAGATTGGCAATTGGGCAGTGAAATGGCAGATGGAGTTCAATCTGGGGTGATGCATTTTGGAAGCTCCAATTCAAGAGCGAACTGTATAGTAAATGGAAAAGCCCTGGGGAAAATTGATGTACAGAGGGATCTGGGTGTTCAAGTCCATTGTTCATTGAAGGTGGCAACACCGGTCAATAGAGTGGTCAAGAAGGCACACGGCATGCTTTCCTTCATCGGACAGGGTATTGAGTACAAGAGTTGGCAAGTCATGTTACAATTGTACAGGATGTTAGCTTGGCTACATTTGGAATACTGCGTACAGTTCTGGTCGCTACATTACCAAAAGGATGTGGATGTTTTGGAGAGGGAGCAGAGAAGGTTCATCAGGATGAAGAGAGGTTGAGTAGATTAGGATTATTTTCATTAGAAAGATGGAGGTTGAGGGGGAGACAAGATTGAGGTCTACAAAATCATGAGAGGTATAGACAGGGTGGATAACAAGAAGCTTGTTCCCAGAGTGGGGGGCTCAATTACTAGGGGTCACGGGTTAAAGGTGAGAGGCGAAAGGTTTAAGGGAGATATACGCGGAAAGTTCTTTACACAGAGGGTAGTGGGGGCCTGGAACGTGTTGCCAGCGGAGGTGGTAGAGGTGGGCACAATCACGTCATTTAAGATGCACCCAGACAGATACATGAATGGGCAGGGAGCAGAGGGATATAGATCTTTAGAAAATAGGCGACAGGTTTAGACGAGGATCTGGATTGGCAAACGCTGAAGGGCCTGTTTTTCTGCTGCAATTTTCTTTGTTCTTAATTTAAAGTCTGTGGTTAATTAGAAACCTAAAAGTACAGTGACTGTTGCTAGACAACTCTTAAAATGAAAGTCATTACCTCTTGCCAATTTCCTGTTTTTTTTTCACCATACTGTTGTAGACTATTTATATCTAAATAGTCATGCAGTGCCTTCTTCATTTGAACCTGCCTCTACATTTCCAGATAGTACATTACATGCCTTAACTACTCGTTTGAAATTCTCATGTTTCCCTTGTTTTTTCTGTATATCATTTTTAAAATCATTTTACAAACAGGAACAGCTTGTTCCTCAGGAAGGGTTAAGACCCGAAACGCTGACTTCTCCACCTCTTGATGCTGCCTGGCTTGCTGTGTTCTTCCAGTCTCCTGTTTGTCTACTATTCAGCCCGCTAATGGTTTTGGAAGTCTCTATAAAATCTCTTCTCAGCTGTCTTCTGTTAAAGTAAACAATCCCAGCTGCTTCAAGGATTCGCATCTTTCCAATAATGTGGTGCCCACACTGTACACAATATTCAAGCTAAAGATTAACAAGTTAAACATCACCCTCCTGCTCTTGTACTCCATGCCTCTCTCAATAAAGCTGAGAACACCGTATGCTTTATTAACTGCACCCTCCACTTGTCCTGACGCCTTCCATAATTTGTTCACATACACACCCAGGTCCTTCTGGTCTGATACCCCCTTTATAATTGTACCCCTTACTTTATGCACTCCTTCAGTGTTCTTCCTATTAAAGTGCATGACCTCATCTGCCACCTATCTGCTCTCTCACTCCTACTTGTCAATGCCCTTTTGGAGTTTCACACTGTCCTTCTCACAGGTTACTATTCTTCCCAATTTCACGTCACCTGATGCTTTTGAAATTTTCCACTGCATACCAAGATCCAAATCACTGATATGTAATTCCACCACCAACTTTCCTCTGGCCTGTTCGTTGACTATTCCTGTCTCTTTCTTGTCATTTAGCCAATTTTGTATCCACGTTGCAACTACCCCTTTTATACCATGGCCGATAACTTTCCTCAAGTCTGTTATTTGATACTCTATCAAGCACCTTCTGGAAATCCATGTATATCACATTAACAGCTTTACCCTCACCGACCTTCTCTGTTATCTCTTCAGAAATATGGAGAGGCCCATACAATGCTCATAGAATCATACAGTAAAGAAGAGACCATTTTACCCATCAATCTGTGCAGCTAAAAATACACGACTGCCAACACTAGGCCCACTTTCCACATTAGGCCCATAGCCTTGAATGTTATGACACTTCAAAAGGTTATTTGGTTTCCTGCCTCAACTAATCTGAGGCATTGCATTTCAGACCCCTACCACCCTCTGGGTGAAAGAAAAATTTTCTCATATTACCTCTAAATCTCCTGCCTTACACTTTTTAAAATTATGCCACTTGTTATTGACTAACAGGTACAACCGCTTTCTATTCATACTGACCGTGCCCCTCATAATCTTATACCCCCCTATCAGGTCCCCCCCAAGTCCTACTCTGCTCCAAAGAGAACAACCTGAGCTTACCTAGCCTCTCTCCATAGCTGAAATGCTCCATCCCAGGTAACTTCCTGGTGAATCTGCACTGCACCCCTTCCAATGCAATCAGATTCTTCCTATAATGTGGTGACCAGACCTGGATACGATACTCGAGTTCCGGCATGACCAAAATTCCAATATGACCACCCTCCTCTTACCTTCATCAGTCGAGGCATAGATTATAAGTGTCCAGTATGCCCTTAGTAATTACTCTACTAACCTGTCTAATTATCTTGATGGTTCTGTGGATGAGCACCCCAAGATCTTCCATGTTTCCTAGTGTCTTGCCATTCTCGAGTGCTCCCTCGTCTTGATCCTTCTCTTAAAATGCGTAACTCAAATTTATCAGTTTCAGTTACGTTGTTCACTGATCTGGTCAATTGTTTTATATTCTTCTGTAATCTAACACCTCACTGTAAACCACCCGGCCAATCTTTGTGTCATCCTTAAACTTACCATCTCTCCTATGTGGTCATCTCCAGCATTATGAATATCACAACGAGTAAAGGACCCAGCACTCATCCCTGTGGTATATCACTGCACACGGGCTCCAGTCACACAGCCTTCTACCACCACCTTCTGTCTCTTGCCATAGAGGTAATTTTGGATGCAACTTGAGCAGTTACCCTGGATCCCATGAGCTTTCACCCTTTTTATCAGTTTCTCATGTGGGAATTTGTCAAAGGCATCCTGTAATCCATCTAAGCTATGTCAACTACTCTACACTCATGCAACCACTTGGTCACATCCTTGTAAATTTCCATCAGATTTGTTGGGCATGACCTCCCTTTGACAAAACCATGCTAACGATCCCTGATCGAACCTTGCCTCTCTAAGTGGCGATGATTTTTTCCCTTCATTATTTTCTCCATTAGTTTTCCCTACCATGGGTGTAAGAATCTTTGATCTGTAGTTCCTTGGTCTATCTTTACCATCCTTCTTGTAAAATGGATCTACATTAGTTGTCCTCCAGTCCTCTGACATTTCCCCTGTGGCCACAAAAATTTGGGTCAGGTACCCTCATCTCCCACAGCAGCCTGGGATACAACTCATCTGGACCTGGGGATTTGTCCACTTTTAAATCCGCCAAGCACCTCCAATACCTTCTCACTCCTTATATTAAACTGCTCAAGAATTCCACAGTCCATCTTCTTGAATTCTGTACTTGATCCTTCTCCTCCTCCTGTGTCAAGAGAGATGTGATGTCCTCATTTTATCAGTGTTCTCTGGCTTCAAGAACTAATTGACCACTGGACCCTAATAGACCCTTACTGTTTCTCTGGCTCTTTTCTTCCCCAACAAACTTGTAGAATATGTCGGGATTCTCCCTAATCTTACTTGTTTTCTCATGTCATCTCCTAATTTGCTTTCGTGAGAGCCCCCACTCCTGTACCTCCTATACCCCTCTGGGACCTCCGTTGTTTGCTGCCCTGTTCTGGAACCTGGGTTCAAATCCTTGCCATGGTAAGTGATGGAATTTCAATTTAATTAAAAAAACATCTAGAGTGAAGAGTCTAATGGTGACTAAGAAGCCAATTGTTGATAGTCGACAAAAACCAATGGAGTTCACTTCCTTTGGGGAGGGAAATCTGTCACCCTGCCTCCATGAGACTTCATAGCCACAGCAATATGGTTGACCCTTAATTACTCTCTCGGTATGAGGAACGGGCAATAAATGTTGGCTTTGCCGGCGGTGTCCTCATTCCACGAATGGATTTTTAAAAAGGTTTTCACCACTTGGTGGGAGGGGAGTTAAGTGTTACAGCACAGACAGACAACCAAATCAGTCTTGGTCCCTCTATTTGTGACACAGTCCAATAAAACTGTCACTGACCCCCCCCCCCCCCCCCCCCCCCCCCCAATAATTACTCTCATGGTTCCTGTCCAGACTTCTGAATAACCAAGCCTTTGTGAATAATTAATTTCAGACACTGATTTTGTATCTCAAACAAAAGTCTTAACTGTTTATTAAATACTTTAGCAGAAACAGAAAAAAAACCAAGATAAGCTGATTAAAGTTTATGCTTTAAACCTGAAATATTTGTTTTCAGCTCCCCTTCACACAACAGACAGACCTTCTCCGTTCATTCAGGCAAAGACCTGCACCTCAGCTTTCTGCTCTTTCGGCTTTTGGAAGTTGGTGTGCTAGATTAGGCAGGGACCTTCATGTTGACTTCTCAGCAGACAAGCTGATCTTTTCAGAAAACATAATCTAAAAAAAAACAATTTATAGTTCTGGTTCTGCCCTAATATGATGATTGTTTCTTCAATTACCATTCAATAGCTGCCATATGCTTCAACATAAGATATCTTCCAAACTTGTCAGAAGCAGGTCCCAGGTACTGACCTTGTTAATAGCCAACTTCTGCTATCTGTTCAAATAAAATGCCCTTCCCATTGTTGTTGTGTCTGTAGAAATCCTTTTAATCAAGAATCAGTCTGCAACTAACCTCCAGGTCTTGCCTTGAACAAAGTTTGGTCAGTTTAAAAAAAATCTTTGAGAGTTCTAGCAGTGTGTTTTGAAATCCGATATGTGGTCCATTTTCTTTTAGTGGAGTGTCTGAGAAAGATTAATGCAGGCCATGGTTAAAACTAAATTCAAACCTTGTGATTACTTACCTGCTCTTGAGGCTCACTGACCACTTGTTATTTTCCAGGGGCATATTGGGTGTTCTTTCAGGGACTTGAGGCCAGCTGTGGAAACTAGGATAAGCTCTGTGTCTCTGGACAGTCCTAATAAATTCTTGTTCTAACATCTTCCTTGGGCAGCAAGTTCACAACTTCACTCTCCCATCCTGGGCCACGCCAGAGCAGATGGAACACTTGAGACAACTGAAGGAATTTGGCATCCGATCGGAGTTTGGACTCTACCAGACAAAGGATAAATCACGGCTGCAAGGGGGTGAGTGAATGTCCTCACCTCTCAGTGATGCTGTCTCAATATCCCCTCCTCTCTGTCATGCTGACTATATTCCTCCGGGACCGTTGCTTGCGCACTGTTCTGTGTTCTAGTGTTTTAATATCCGTGAGATTACACGATCTAGGATTATAATGTGCAATCAGAAGGGTAAAGATTTCTAATGGATTAATGGGAATAGATTTGCATACACACTGACTGGTTTCTGATTTCAGTCACTGTACACACCAGTCCTTGGAGGGTCAGGTTTCATGGTAACTCTCCTCACACTGACCTGTCCCTTGTTTCACAGTAACTGTCCCCAAACTGACCAGTCTGCGGAGGGTCTGGTGTCACAGTAAATGTGTGAGAGGTATTATAACCTTTAGAGTTAATGTTCTGGTATGGGGTTCAGTTGTTTGTCTGTGTTCCTTTACTGTTTGTAAAAATGTGTTTATTTTTGCAGGTGTGCTCCTCAAACAAATCCTCGAAAATATTACTCGCTCAATAAATGAGACCAATTCCACTCCCCGTCTCAAAATGATCATGTATTCAGCGGTGAGTTACCTGAGATTGAAGACGATCAAATGATTGATTGGATTAAATATTCTACCATGACAGGATAATGTAAAAAAAATCACATTTTATGCTATGTCATTAACATTTTGATCAATGGTGATCTGTGGAAGGTCAAGATGTACTTGCTTCCTGGTTGTCAGTGTTGATTCTGACCCCGCCATGGAGGGTCAGTATTAACCCCCACCTCCATACAGAGAGTCAGTGTTCAATACCCTCTGGGGACAGTGACTCAGTGTTGAGCACAACTCGGTTTGCTTGTACCTGCAATCCATTTAGTCTAATGATTGATTGTATTCTGAATTTCATCTCTGTTCACAGCATGACACCACTATTATAGCCCTTCAAATGGCTTTGGGTATTTACAGCCTTGCTCCAACGTACGCTGCCTGCCACATATTTGAGCTTTACAAAGAGACAAACGGGTAGGTTCTGAAATTGTTTTCAAGATGTCTGCCCTGCACAGTCCCCGTTCATGCTTCATTTCCCCAGGGCTCTGAATGTCATTGATCCATTCTCTCGTGATAATATTGGAGGGTCCAACTAACACTTAGCCTGTATACATATCCGGAACCCAACATGTTGCAAATCCAGAGAGTCGGGATACCTGCCAGTTCTTTGATTTATGCATTTTCTTTTTTTAGGGCAGTTACTGTGAAACTAGATGCTCCAAGTGGTCTAATCAGACTAAACAAAAATTGGGACTGGTTAATAGGCAGAGAGAAGGGACAAATGAAAATGTTCATAGGTTAGCAGGTTATGAATAGTAGACTGTTATGTCTTATTTACATAAATGATCTGGATGTGAATGTACAAGGCATGATTAGTAAGTTTGCGGATGATACAAAATTGGGAGATATCATCGGCGAGGAAGGTTATCAGATATTATAGAGGGACCTTGATCAGATGGGGAAGGGGCTGAGGGTTGGTAAATATAATTCAATACACATAAGTGTGAGATGTTGCATTTTGGAAAGTCAAACCAAGGTAGGATTTATACAGTAAATGGTGAGGTGCCGAGGAGTGTTGTGGAACAGTGGGACTTGGCAGTACAAATACATAGTTCATTGAAAGTGGTGTCACAGGTAGACAGGGTGGTGAAGAAGGCATTTAGCATGCTGGCCTTCATCGGTTGAGGCATTGATGTTACAGTTATATAAGTCATTGGTGAGGCTGCAATTGGAGTATTGTGCACAGATTTGGTCACCCTGTTATAAGAAAGACATAGTTAAACTGGAAAGAGTGCAAAGAAGATTTACAAGTATGTTGCCAAGGCTAGTAGGCCCTGAGTTACAGTGAGAGGTTGGCCAGGACTTTATTCCTTGGGATGTTGGAGAATGAAGGGTGACCTTTATAGGGGTGTATACAATCATGAGGGGCATTGATAGGATGAATACATGTAGTCTTTTTCCCAGGGATGGAGAATTGAAAACAATACGGCATAGGTTTAAGGTGAGAGGGGAAAGATTTAAGAAGGATCTGAGGAGCAACTTCTTCATACAGAGGGTGGTGCCTATGAGGAACGGGCTGCCAGAGAAAATAGTTGAGGCAGGTACAATAGCAACATTTAAAAAAAAATAAATTTGGATAGGTACATGGATGGGAAGGGTTTAGCGGGGTATGGACCAAATCCATACAGTTGGATCTAACTGAGTGAGCGCCATGGTCAGCATGGACCAGTTTTGGCCAAAGAGCCTGTTTCCATGCTGTATTACTCTCTGACTGAGTGCTGCAAGCATCAGTGTTGGTACCTCAGCTGTTAACAATCTCGATAAATGAGTTGGATAAAGAGATAGAGAATCACGTTTCGGGGTTGCTGATCTATCGCTGGGTGAGAATGTCAGATGCCCAGAGCACTCTCTGTTAAGAGATTATAGACACATTGAATGAATGGACAGCAGGATGGCAAATGGAATGTAATATGGGGAAATGTGAAGTTAGTCACTTCATTCATAAGAGTAGAAAAGCAGATTTTAAAAAAAAAGCATTATTGTGTTAAATCTTTGATATCCACACAGTTGTTTGTATATAAGGAACATGGGTGGCACAGTGACTTAGTGGTTAGCACTGCCGACTCTCAGCATCAGACTGTCTGTGTGGAGTTTGCACATTCTCCCCGTGTCTGCGTGGGTTTCTGCTGGCTGCTCCAGTTTCCTCCCACAGTCCAAAGATGTGCAGGTCGGGTGAATTGGCCATGCTAAATTGCCCATAGTGTTAGGCAGAGGGAAATGGGTCTGGGTGGGTTACGCTTCGGAAGGTTGGTGTGGAAGGGCCTGTTTCCACACTGTAGGGAGTATAGAACATAGAAAGTACAGCACAGAACAGGCCCTTCAGCCCACAATGTTGTGCTGACCACTGATCCTCATGTATGCCCCCTCAGATTTCTGTGACCATATGCATGTCCAGCAGTCTCTTAAATGTCCCCAGTGACCTTGCCTCCACAATTGATGCTGGCAACGCATTCCATGCTCTCTCAACTCTGTGTAAAGAACCCACCTCTGACATCCCCTCTATACTTTCCTCCAACCAGCTTAAAACTATGACCCCCTGGGAAATAGTCTCTGGCTATCGACTCTATCTATGCGCCTCATTATCTTGTATACCTCAATTAGGTCCCCTCTTCTCCTCCTTTTCTCCAATGAAAAAGTCCGAGCTCAGTTAACCTCTCCTTATAAGATAAGCCCTCCAGTCCAGGCAGCATCCTGGTAAACCTCCTCTGAACCCGCTCCAAAGCATCCACATCTTTCATATAATAGGGCGACCAGAACTAGACGCAGTATTCCAAGTGCGGTCTAACCAAAGTTTTATAGAGCTGCAACAAGATCTCACGACTCTTAAACTCAATCCCCCTGTTAATGAAAGCCAAAACACCATATGCTTTCTTAACAACCCTGTCCACTTGGGTGGCCATTTTAAGGGATTTATGTACCTGCAGCCCAAGATCCCTCTGTTCCTCCACACTACCAAGAATCCTATCCTTAATCCTGTACTCAGCTTTCAAATTCGACCTTCCAAAATGCATCACCTCGCATTTATCCAGGTTGAACTCCATCTGCCACCTCTCAGCCCATCTCTGCATCCTGTCAATGTCCCGCTGCAGCCTACAACAGCCCTCTATACTGTCAACGACACCTTCAACCTTTGTGTCATCTGCAAACTTGCTGACCCATCCTTCAATCCCCTCATCCAAGTCATCAATAAAAACTACAAACAATAGAGGCCCAAGGACAGAGCCTGGTGGAACACCACTCACCACAGACTTCCAGGCAGAATATTTTCCTTCTACTACCACTCGCTGTCTTCTGTTGGCCAGCCAATTCTGTATCCAGACAGCTAAGTTCCCCTGTATCCCATTCCTCCTGACCTTCTGAATGAGCCTACCATGGGGAACCTTATCAAATGCCTTACTAAAATCTATCTACACCACATCCACAGCTCAACCCTCATCAACTTTCCTAGTCACATCCTCAAAGAACTTGATAAGGTTTGTGAGGCATGACCTGCCCCTCTCAAAGCCGTGTTGACTGTATTTAATCAAGCCATGCTCTTCCAGATGGTCATAAATCCTATCCCTCAGAATCCTTTCGAACACCTTGCAGACGACAGACGTGAATGTAATCTAAAAGTTAGCGTGCAGAAGGAGCAAGGAATTAGGAAATGAAATGACAGGTTGACGAATATTGAAATGGGATTGGAGTGCAGGAGTAAAGAAGTCTTGGTATGATTGTTCAGGATTTTGCTGATTTCATTGCTGGGATACTGTCTGCAGTTTTGGTGTCTATAATTAAGGCAATGGAAAGTGATACAGTGAAGATTCACTAGATTGATCACCTGGATGTTGAGAGGTTCAGTAAGTTGGGTGTACGCTGTTTCCAGTTCAGCAGATTGAGGAGTGATCTAATTGAAACCTACAGGATTCTGAAGGGACTTAATCAGGCCAACCATGAAAACTCATTTCTTCCAGGCTAGGTAGAGTCTCGCAATAAAGGGCTGATGGTTTAGGCCTTGAAAGGATCCATTGAACAGTTTGGGAGTGTTTGGAATTCTGTATTCCAGAGATAGCTGATGCTCAACATTTCCTGGAGAAAGAGTGAGCAGGAGAATGAAACCTGAATGGAGCAATGGAGTGAGGGCAGGAATAGGTCCCATTCTAGAAAAATAAAAGAGGAAGGAATTGGAATTGTTTGAGGAGAGGGAGAGAAGAGAGAATTGGTACCAATCTGGGAATCAGATGAAAGAAAGAGAGAGAGAAATGGGATCATTTGGGATGAGGAGAGCAGAGAGCGCGAGCCAGAAAGAGAAAAGTGGAGGAAATTGGATCAGTGTGAGGGAGGGAGCAGGAGAATGGGATTGTGTAAAATTTATCCCTCTGAGAAGGGAGCAATGAGAGGGAAAGGTTCATGATTGTTAACTGCTCCAAATCTTGCACGTGGCTTTTGCAGATCCTACACTGTGGAGATGTACTACAGAAATGAGAGTAATTCTAAGCCATACCTTGTCACTCTGCCATCTTGCACTGAAAAGTGCCCCTTAGAAAAATTCATTGAAATTACTGCAGAGACGATCCCAAAGAACTGGGCAGAGGAATGTGAACTTCGCCACAGTACCATCCAAATTGGTAACGTATTGTGAAACAACTCTATTAGCACACTGACATGTTGTATTGATCCATGGTCAACGTCTCTGTTTTGCTGATCTCTCCATATAACCCTAGGGTTTACAGTTA
Organism: Chiloscyllium punctatum; assembly: GCF_047496795.1. NCBI lineage: Eukaryota > Metazoa > Chordata > Chondrichthyes > Orectolobiformes > Hemiscylliidae > Chiloscyllium > Chiloscyllium punctatum. The sequence goes on along the minus strand of NC_092760.1, from coordinate 25,645,025 downwards.
CATTACTATGTCCTTTCAGTGTTATCTGTAGTCCTTATTCAGGAATGCACCCAACATTTAAATATAAAATGTCATTTTGTGGGGAGAGGTGCCAGTCAGTATTTTACGTTCTTGCCAGTGTGCTACTCGTGGGCGGCACGGTGGCACAGTGGTTAGCACTGCTGCCTCACAACGCCAGAGACCCGGGTTCAATTCCCGTCTCAGCTAACTGCCTGTGTGGAGTTTGCACATTCTCCCCGTGTCTGCGTGGGTTTCCTCCGGGTGCTCTGGTTTCCTCCCACAGTCCAAAAATGTGCAGGTCAGGTGAATTGGCTGTGCTAAATTGCACGTAGTGTTAGGTGAAGGGGTAAATGTAGGGGAATGAGTCTGGGTGGGTTGCACTTCGGTGGGTCGGTGCGGACTTGTTGGGCCGAAGGGCCTGTTTCCACACTGTAAGTAATCTAATCTACTCTCACATTTCAGTGGATAGGTGTTGAACAGTTGAGTGAAGTAAAGTCAGAAGCAATTGTTCCAAGATTACAACAAACTGCACTTCACAAGAGATTTCTTTCTATTTCTCTGTGACTGGCTTTGTACATTTAAGTTTTTTCAGTGCTTCCCCATTTACTATTAAAACTACCAACAACCTCAGCAACTTTCCCAGTCGTGGAGTGACAATGTGTTCCCACTGGGACATAACGTTCATGTTTCCCCGAGGTTGAGGTGAGATAATTAACTCTCATTTCTGGTCATTATTGAGTCATTAAAACCTACACCAGCAGAAGGCTGTTCAGCTCCTCATGTTTCTGTAGGGATGTTGAAAAGATTATCCAGTTCATCCCCACATCGGGTCGTCCCTGTGGATCAATTGGGATTTCAGTATGCAAGTCACAGTACATTTGCTTTCCTGGGTCAGGTGGGATCTCGGGCACCCTCAGGATTGGGTGATTCCTTTGTATTATAACAAGGATCTAGGGGCTCCCAGGAATAGGTCATGTGCTTTCACAAGTATCAAATGGGATCCAGGGGATTCTGGACACAGACTGGGGCAAGTAAGCTCTAGGTTTACTTGGTTACTGCCAGAATTGTTGTTTGCTCTAATTCTCTGGTGGAGGGGGTTTGGATTTTAACTGCAATATAACTTGGGGCATCACGGAAGAGGTTGTTGGAATTAAAACAGAACGTGCTGGAGAAACTCAGCAGGTGTGGCAATATCTGTCAAGACAAAACAGAGTTAATGTTTTGAGTCCAGGGACCCTTCTTCAGATCTGGACTTGACATTAATTTTGCTTTCTCCCCACAGATGTTGCCAGACCTGCTAAGTTTCTCCAGCAGTTTCAAATTTCCAGCATCTGCAGTTTTGTTTTATTTAAAGCAGTTGATTAAACCTGGTGCGTGTGTATTGTAATGGAGCTTTGCAAAACTCCTGCACTTCTTGTCTTGAGCCACTCTACACTAATGATGGCAATACTGTTCACTTGCTGCTGTTAGTATGAGATTCTGTCTGCCTGGAAAGAGCTTGGTTTGATCATCAGCATCAGGAAGACATTGGAGGCAGTGACCATCACTGAACAACATTGTCTTGCACAACAGAAGGCTGCCACGGTTTCCACAAACATTCAGAAGGTGTAGCAAGCGTAAACATGTTTGAGACCATTTATCCCATCTCTCTTATTGAGAATGCTCCCCAGTCTGTTCCCCTCTTTTCCAAATGCTGACTGTAAGAGGTACCTGATCCGAAAGTCACTGTTAACCCATGGAGGCAAAGTTGCTAAGTATTTGCGGAAGGGTTGGGAGATAGTTTAGTGAAGTGTATAAATACTGTGGTCTCCCACTGTAGTGTATATGATGCACTGTTGATACCTATAACCTGTTTGAAATGTGTATCTCTCTCTCTCTCTCTCTCTTTCTCTATACAGGGTGGATTCTAGGCCTGGTTGTGGGCTCTTGTCTTCTGTTAGTGCTCATTGTCCTGTGCATGAAGCTCCAGTGTCAAGACAAAGAACAAACTCTGGGCTACCAGAAACTTGCCTCCCACAGTGAAGAGAGAGAGAAAATGCTCCCAGTCTGAACAGGACAAGAAAGGCAACACAAGATTTAGAGCGATCCAAAGCCCAAGGGGAAGGGACTGAAGGTTGCTTGCTTCAAGTGAGCATTGATTGGTGTGATGAGCAGGAATTTTAACTCGCTTTTATGATCAAGGAGCTAAAAGTGTTTTTACTCCAAATTAAGCATTGATTTGAAAAACAGCTTAAGCCATGGAAAGGGGAAACTTGATAATTCTGTTCAAAGTCTTGGAATGAATCGAGTGTGATTTGAAGAAATTGCTTTCAATGTGTGGCGTTTTTTTAAACAATTCTAAAGAGTTATTGTGACTGGGACACTAGATGACCTGATATCTCTGATACTGTCAGATACACAGGGCAACAGGCTGTTTCCACTGAGTCACCTGTTAAAGTTGTACGTGTAAGAAAGACCTGCATTTAAAAAGTACCTTCACAGCTCCATTGTAACCAATGAAACATTTTTATTTTTGAAGTGTAGTCCTATTTTTTAAAAAGTCCAACTAGTTTGTGCACTGCAAATCCCACAGACAGCACTGACCGAAATGACCAGGTTGTTTATTTTTCGTAAAGAGTTGAAGAGTGGCCCTGATTTTCCTTGAAATAATACCATGGGATTAATTAGACATTGTGCTCCTACCAGGGAGATCTTTGAATAGGAACGGTCAGTTGTGTTGGGTTGTGAATCAGTGAAACTACAAGATGGTCTGTAGGTTGGGCCGGATTGGGGACACGCGAGGTGAGATTAATGCTGGTTGGTGTGTTTTATTCTGTTATTTGGAGTCAGTGCTGGTTTTGTCAGTGGCAACAATGCCTTTTGCACAATTTATTCACCCTCTGACTTTTGCGAGTTTTGAGAAGATTTGTGCTTCAGGTTGAGGTGTTCTGGATGTAGGTTTGCTCGCTGAGCTGGAAGGTTTGTTTTCAGATGTATTTATGTTTAGGTTTCCTTGGGTTGGTGATGTCATTTCCTGTTGTAACATAATTTCCTGTGGTGGTGCCCTTTCCTGTTCTTTTTCTAAAGGGGTCGTAAATGGGATCCAAGTCAAGGTGTTTGTTGATAGATTTCTGTTTGGAATGCCATGCTTCTAGGAATTCTCATGCGTGTCTCTGTTTGGCTTGTCCTAAGATGGATGTGTTGTCCCAGTTGAAGTGGTGTCCTTCCTTATCTGTATGTAAGGATACTAGGGAGAGAGGGTCATATTGTTTTGTGGCTAGTTGATGCTCAAGTATCCTGGTGGCTAGTTTTTCTGCCTGTTTGTCCAAGGTAGTGTTTGTTACAGTTTTTGCACGGTATTTTGTAAATGACATTAGTTTTGCTTGTTGTCTGTATAGGGTCTTTCAAGTTCATTAGCTGCTGTTTCAGTGTGTTGGTGGGTTTGTGGGCTACCATGATGCCAAGAGGTCTGAGTAGTCTGGCAGTCATTTCCGAGATGTCTTTAATGTAGTGGAGAGTGGCTCGGGTTTCTGGACGTGTTTTGTCTGCTTGTTTGGGTTTGTTGTTGAGAAACCAGCTGACTGTGTTCATTGGGTACCCGCTCCTTTTGAATACACTGTACGTGTGATTTTCCTCTGCTCTACGTAGTTTGACTTGGATTTGAATCCCATTTACCACCCTCTGAGAAAAAGAACAGGAAATGACATCACCAACCCAAGGAAACCTAAACACATATATAGAAAGCGGGCCATCAGTGCTTCATCTGGAGGCTCACTGAAGATATTACCTAGTATGGTGATGAAACGTCTGAAAATGAACCTTCCAGCTCAGCGAGCAAACCTACATCCAGACCCTCTGACTTTTTTAAGGCAATTTAATTTCTATCTTGTATTGGAGTCAGTTAAAACTTGGCAGGAAATTGTTTGCTTGCTTTTTGCTTTGAAGCTGTGACAAGCTAGTGCTTGTCCAGTGATCTCTCCCGTAACCATGTGACTGAGGGACTGTGACCAAATATTGGAGAGGATCATGATAGCTGATTCTTCTACAGTTTTATTCATTAAATCCAGTCTTGAAGAAACTCTGTCCTCTGAGGAGAACTCTAACTGCTGTTCAATTTGTTTCCTATGTACACAAGTCAGCCATTCACAGTGGGTTAGGACAGTACAGGCAAAGTTCACCTTGTGGTCATTTAACAGGTGCATTTTAATGGCTATAGGAGTTATGGAAGAATGTAGATAGTCCTTAGGTACTTGTTTTTGTAAAGATCTCCACTTCATTTATTTAATTTGGCTCTAATTCAGAGAGCTGTACCATACTATTTGACAATAACTTGCAATAAGAAATCATTCAATGATATGGTTACAATTTCAGCAATTACGTTCTGTGCAATAAAGTTTCATTTTTTTCTCCCCTGAACATGAGCTTAGTCTTATTCACAGCACCGATGGTACTTATAACACAACCCCAGCCTTTCCTTCATCCTCCCTGAATCCGACATCAGTTTGCTGTTGTCGTCATCTTCCCCCTCCTTGTCTTGCTCCTCCTCACATCCACACTCCTACCATGTTGTCTCCTGTTCCCTCTCTTCTCTGTTGGGATTGCCCTCTGGAACTCTGGCAATTGGACAGGAAACAATAATTCAAAGTATCAGTCACTGCCAGAATTTCATGATACTTGCAGTGAATTGGTAAATGATAACTCATTAGACATTTTACTTTATGCCCAGTTCTATCCCTCAGCCTTTCCTTCCCCTTCCTCACCACTTGACTGCCAGCCTGCTTGAATCACTATTTCTTTTCTTGATGTTAAAATTATACTGAGTGTGGAAAATTTCAAAGCAGCTTTTTAAAGTTCAACTGTCACTTGCTGAAATATTTTCCCATTTTCTTCAATCTCTTAATTGCTCCTTCCTCTAATTCTCCCTCTTGTCCTTTTCCTTAAGAGTCTCTGAGTGAAAGGTTTCTTCAGCTCACTTTGAAAGACAAAGAGGAAACCATGGGCCAGCACAGTGGCTCAGTGGTTAGCCCTGCTACTTCACAAGGCCAGGGACCCAGGTTTGAATCTGGCCTTGGGTGACTGTGTGTGTGGAGTTTGCGCATTCTCCCCGTGTTTGTGTGGGTTTCCTCCCATAGTCCAAAGATGTGCAGGTCAGGTGAATTGGCTGTGCTCAATTGCCCCATAGTGTTAAGTCAGAGGGAAATGGGTAGGTTACTCTTTGGACTGGTTGGGCTGAAGAGGCCTGTTTTCTACACTGTAGGGAATCTAATCTAATCAAAACAAATTAAGGCAGCATATAAAACAAAAAAGTAAACATTTTACAGGCATGTAATGATCCCAGCTTATGGACAAATTAGATCTCTGATTTCAGACTGAAACTAAAAAGCTTTTGTTTCCAAGTTTTGGGATTTCCCTCCAGTCCCTTCAAAGGTTTCAGTACTACATTGTTTACTTAGTTCACTAGTAAACTTTCAAATGCACAACAATGTGAACACATTCCCATTACTCCACAGGAAGGCTGTTTTAAAATTAGTCACATGGCTTCAGGGATACAAGTTAATTACTTAACCCATTCAGACATGCAGAAAATCAACAAAACATCTCAAGAATTGCAGATGCTGGAAATCAGGAATTGCTGGAGAAGCTGAGCAGGCCAGGCAGCATCTGTGGAGAGAAAGCAGTGTTAATGTTTCTGGTCCAGTGACACTGAGTTCTTCTAACAATTACAGAAAATTCACATGTCACTAGTTCAAAATTCAAAAGTCCAACATAAATGATATTAAAACATGTATCAAATCAATACTGATGGGAACAGGAGCTTTAAAGAGTACAACTGGATAATCCCACAGAAAATGATAGGGATATTTGTACCATTTCTGTATTTCACTTTGGTATTTTCTCGGGTGATAGAGCAAGGAGTCATGACATTAAGATGAACAATGAGATGTATTGACGAAACTGAACAAATGTGGAGAATAAAACCCAGATCCAGCTGGATTGCATCCATGGATTTTACAAGTGTAGAGCAGAGGCACTACTGGACAGTATTGAATAATTCATCTGGGAAAAGAATAGTGCCTGAGGACTGAAAAACATGATATATCCCTTTATTAAAGAAGGAAGAGAGAACATATAGACCTGTCAGTTTAACAATGATGACTGGAAAAAAGATTGGAGTCTTTCCTAAAGGAAAGAAGATGAGAAATCTCAAAACAAGAAGTGTAAGGATGAATAATCCGTGTGGATTTCAAAAAGGGAAATCAAGCTTTTTTTTCCATTTTTTTTTGGGTGAGTGACCAAACATACTTGGATGGTATGCAATAGTAGTAATTTATCTGATTATTGAGGGAGGGAGCCGGGAGTAAGCTATCTCCAGGATTGATTCAATCGAAACAAATGTGTGTGATTAGTTTAAAAAAAAACCTGATACCAGCCAATGAAAGATGGGCAGTAGGCAGTTCCAGCTAACTATTGCAATTACAAAATTATAATGATGGGTCACTGAGATTTTTGGAAAATAAGCACTAAAAGACTGAAATACAGGTGGTTCTCCGATAACACGGTAGGTGCATTCCTTTATGACAGTGCTGTAGAAATTCACACAATAAAACAAATGGGGCCTATGGAAAAAACAGAGTTCAGGCAAATCACCAGAAATTCCAGTAAGAATAGAAACAAAAATAGTAGTTAGCCTAACACAAACAATACCACTGTCTAAGTAAATCTTTAAATCTGTGTAATGAAATAATACAGTAAACTTAACAACGGACTGTAATAACGGACTGCATCACATTACCTTTTATGAAGCTCTTCACCAGAAAGTGCATGAACTGACTGATCACGTGATGCTAAAGTGGAAGTCCACTCCTCCACTAGAAACTTCTCCAGTTTGAACTAAAGTTCCTTCTAAATGTTGTGACAATACTGTGCCTTTAACAAGCTTACGTCATCCTTGTTTTTTTTGGACAGGTCATAAAATACACAAACTCCAAACAGTCTGAGTTGGATGCGTTTTAGGGCCAGTTTGCTTATAGCTAACATATACTGTCTCAGGCAAAAGGCTTTTGAGTTTAAACAAAAACACTTATACTATGAAAGCGGAGTGACCAGTGCTCCCAGCTCAGCTTTACCTCTGGTTTGGTTTGTTTTAGCACAGTAGTGTTTTTTTGAAGCTGCTGGACCCAAAGAAGCAGGTCCATGCTGGTACCTTCTCTCTGACCTGTCTCCTATCAAACTGTTTGTTTGGTTTTACCTTTTGTACCAAAGGGTGTTTATGAGATTGTTCAAGTATTGGAACAGCATCATTAAGTTGGGATGATCTGTTGGGTTTTCAGATAGGTTAAGTTATTCTGGATTCTATTTTCTTTTGTTCATACTTCATTCGGTAATCTTGTAAATAAATTGTTTTATTTAAAACTACTTGGTTTGACCAACTGCATCCCTCCTGGAATATCCATGTTATACCTGCTTAAAACAGTTAGGGTCTGGGCCACCTTCTTGAAATGGTTTGGGGGATCTAGCCTGGTCCATAACAATGTAGATTACAATTCCCAGTTTCAGGCTAAGTTTCAAGGCATGCAGAGCTGATTTAACTGAACACACTGAATTTGCACTTTGCAGACATAAGATCCTGAGGCTGGGTTTTGCTGCTCAAGTAGTGCCGGGGGTGGAATTGCATAATATAAAAAATAAGGTCCACAATTCACTAATTGAATTAGAGCCAAATCATGTGTAATGAATGGGTCTTATTGGAGAACAATCTGTACTTATTTACCAGGATTACATATGGTCACATTTTGCCAGTCATTCTACATTTTGAGATCAACTGCCAATGAACTATTTAGCAGGATTATTGCTGAAGTAAGACACATTTTGTTGAAGCTTTTTGTCTTGAAATCATCAGGAAATTTTGCAAGAATGCAAATTTAAGGGGAAAATCAACATTTATTCTACACAGTGGTTAGCACTGCTGCCTCACAGTGCCAGAGAACCAGGTTCAATTCCCGCCTCAGACGACTGTCTGTGTGGAGTTTGCATGTTCTCCGTGTCTGTGTGGGTTTCCTCCGGGTGCTCCGGTTTCCTCCCACAGTCCAAAAATGTGCAGGTTAGGTGAATTGGCCATGCTAAATTGCACGTAGTGTTAGGTGAAGGGGTAAATGTAGGGGAATGGGTGGGTTACGTTTCGGCGGGTCGGTGTGGACTTGTTGGGCCGAAGGGCCTGTTTCCACACTGTAGGTAATCTAATCTAATCTAATGAGAGGATAGTGCAGATGGATTGGGAAATTAGCTCTTTTGCCCTTAATGGATTGTGTAGGAGTGGGCCTTATTTTGCTGCAACGTCAATTTGAAATTTATCTAACTGCTCTTATTTATATAGAATCTCTCTCCAAAATTTATGCTCTGTAACAAAAATCTAAGAGCTTCACCTATTAGTTTAAAATTCATCCACATAAAAGGTAAATACAATATTATAACAAATGTTTTGTCAAGAGAAAGTGTGAATTAAATGAAATGCCACAATCAAAATGGGCTTGTTTAGAAAGATTGTCACGAAACAATTGAACGTTGTGGTAAGTAGGTAAGTGCTGCATTTTGCTTGTTTGTTTCTTTAGATCTAGTTTTTAAAGTTTACCTTTTAGAGGGATGGCAGCGAAGGCAGTGCAATGTTCCTCTTGCAACATGTATGAGGTGAGGGATGCCATGGACGTCCCTGCTGATTACACTTGCAGGAAGTGCACCCATCTCCAGCTCCTCCAAGACCGTGTTAGGGAACTGGAGCTGGAGTTGGATGAACTTCGGATCATTCGGGAGGCAGAGGTGGTCATAGATCAGAGCTTTAGGGAAGTAGTTACTCCGAAAGTTTTAGAGAGATGGGTGACAGTGAGGGGGAGTGGGAGGAAGCAGCCAGTGCAGGGACCCCCTGCGGTCATTTCCCTCAAGAACAAGTATACCGTTTTGGATACTTGTGGGGGGGGATGACTTACCAGGGGTAAGTAACGGGGCTCAGGCCTCTGGCACGGAGTCAGTTCCCGTTGCTCAGAAGGGAAGGGTGGAGAAAGGTAGAGCGATAGTTATTGGGGACTCAATAGTGAGGGGCACAGATAGGCGGTTTTGCTGGGGCGACAGAGATTCACGATTGGTATGTTGCCTCCCAGGTGCAAGGGTACGTGACGTCTCTGATCGTGTTTTCCGGGTCCTTAAGGGGGAGGGGGAGCAGCCCCAGATCGTGGTCCACGTTGGCACCAACGACAGGTAGGAAGAGGGGTGAGGATGTTAGACAGGCTTTCAGGGAGCTAGGTTGGAAGCTCAGAGCTAGAACGAAAAGAGTTGTTGTCTCTGGTTTGTTACCCGTGCCACGTGATAGAGAGTCGAGGAATAGGGAGAGAGAACAGTTAAATGCGTGGCTACAGGGATGGTGCAGGAGGGAGGGATTACGGTTTCTGGACAACTGGGGTTCTTTCTGGGGAAGGTGGGACCTCTATAAACAGGATGGTCTACACCTGAACCTGAGGGGCACCAGTATCCTTGGGGGGGGGGGTTTGCTAGTGCTCTTTGGGAGGGTTTAAACTAACTCTGCAGGGGCATGGGAACCTAGACTGTAGCTTTAGGGTACAGGACCTTGAGTGTAGGGAGGTTAGGAACATGGCATCGAACTCGAAGGAGGGTGCCTGTAAACAGGAAGGTGGCTTGAAGTGTGTATACTTCAATGCCAGAAGTATAAGAAATAAGGTAGGTGAGCTTGCAGCGTGGGTTGGTACCTGGGACTTTGTTGTGGCCATTACAGAGACGTGGGTAGAACAGGGACAGGAATGGCTGTTGCAGGTTCCAGGGTTTGAATGTTTTAGTAGGGTCAGAGGTGGGGGTAAAAGAGGGGGAGGTGTGGCATTGCTTGTCAAAGATAGTATTACAGCAGTAGAAAGGGTGATGGAGGAAGACTTGCCATCTGAGGTAGTGTGGGCAGAGGTTAGGAATAGGAAAGGTGAGGTCACCCTGTTAGGAGTTTTCTACAGGCCTCCTAATTGTCCGAGAGAAGTAGAGGAAAGTATTGCGAGGATAATTCAGGAGAAGAGTGAAAGTAGCAGGGTGGTTGTTATGGGGGACTTTAACTTCCCAGATATTGACTGGGAAAGCTACAGCTCGAGTTCGTCAGATGGGTTGGTGTTTGTCCAATGTGTGCAGGAGGGTTTCCTGACACAATATGCAGACAGGCCAACAAGAGGTGAGGCTATACTACCCTTGATCACATTATTCCTATCCAGATGTTCATAAATCCTATCCCTTACAATTCTCTCTAAGACTTTGCCCACAACAGAAGTGAGACTCACTGGCCTAGAGTTACTCGGGCTATCCCTGCTCCCCTTCTTGAACAAGGGAACCACATTCGCTATCCTCCAGTCTTCTGGCACTTCTTTGGTTCTAGGTAATGGACCAGGCCAGGTGTTAGACTTGGAGGTAGGTGAGCACTTTGGGCACAGTGACCACAATTCAGTGACTTTTACTCTAGTGATGGAGAGGGATAAGTGTGCACTGCAGGGTAACAGTTATAGCTGGGGGCAGGGAAATTATGATGCGGTGAGGCATGACTTAGGATGCGTGGATTGGAAAAATAGGCTTCAAGGGAAGAACACAAATGATATGTGGAGATTGTTCAAGGAACAGATAATGGGTGTCCTTGATAAGTATGTACCAGTCAGGCAGGGAGTAAAGGGTCTTGTGAGGGAGCCGTGGTTTAATAAGGAATTGGAATCCCTTGTGAAAGGGAAGAGGGCGGCCTATGTAAAGATGAGGCGTGAAGGTTCAGTTGGGGCGATTGAGAGTTATAAGGTAGCCAGGAAGGATCTAAAGAGAGAGCTAAGAGCAGCGAGAAGGGGACATGAAAAGTCCTTGGTTGGTAGGATTAGGGAAAACCCAAAAGCTTTCTATAGGTATGTCAGGAATAAAAGGATGACTCGGGTAGGTATCGGTCCAGTCAAGGATAGTAGTGGGAAGTTGTGTGTGGAGGCGGAGGAGATTGGGGAGACACTAAATCAATACTTTTTGTCAGTATTCACTCAGGAACAGGACACTGTTGCTGATGTGAATATTGAGTCACAAGTGATTAGAATGGATGGCCTTGAGGTACGTAGGGAAGAGGTCTGGGGAATACTGGAAAGGATGAAAATAGATAAGTCCCCTGGGCCTGATGGCATTTATCCTAGGATCCTCTGGGAAGCTAAGGAGGAGATAGCGGAGCCATTGGCCTTGATTTTTATGTTCTCGTTGTCTACAGGAATAGTGCCAGAAGACTGGAGGATAGCGAATGTGGTCCCCTTGTTCAAGAAGGGGAGTAGGGATAGCCCGAGTAACTATAGGCCGGTGAGTCTCACTTCTGTTGTGGGCAAAGTCTTAGAGGGAATTGTAAGGGATAGGATTTATGAACATCTGGATAGGAATAATGTGATCAAGGATAGTCAGCATGGTTTTGTGAAGGGCAGGTCGTGCCTCACAAACCTTATTGAGTTCTTTGAGAAGGTGACTAAGGAAGTGGACGAGGGTAAAGCAGTAGATGTGGTGTATATGGATTTTAGCAAGGCGTTCGATAAGGTACCCCATGGCAGGCTAATGCAAAAACTACGGAGGTATGGCATTGAGGGTGCATTAGAGGTTTGGATTAGGAATTGGCTGGCTGGAAGAAGACCGAGGGTAGTAGTTGATGGTAAAGGTTCATCTTGGAGTGCAGTTACTAGCGGTGTTCCACAAGGATCTGTTTTGGGACCATTGCTATTTGTCATTTTTATAAATGACCTGGAGGAGGGGCTTGAAGGCTGGGTGAGCAAGTTTGCGGATGATACGAAAGTCGGTGGAGTTGTGGACAGCGAAGAAGGATGTGACAGGTTACAGCGGGATATAGATAAGTTGCAGAGCTGGGCAGTAAGGTGGCAAATGGAATTCAATGTAGCTAAGTGTGAAGTCATTCACTTTGGTAGGAGTAACAAGAAGATGGATTACTGGGCTAATGGTAGACTACTTGGTAGCGTGGATGAGCAGAGGGATCTTGGTCCATGTACACAGATCTTTGAAAGTTGCCACCCAGGTAAATAGTGCGGTAAATAGTATGGTGTACTGGGCTTTATTGGTAGAGGAATTGAGTTCCGGAGTCCTGAGGTCATGTTGCAGTTGTATAAGACTCTGGTGCGGCCTCATCTGGAGTATTTGTGTGCAGTTTTGGTTGCTATATTGTAGGAAGGATGTGGAGGCATTGGAACGAGTGCAGAGGAGGTTTACCAGGATGTTGCCTGGCATGGTAGGAAGATCGTATGAGGAAAGGCTGAGGTACTAGGGGCTTTTCTCATTGGAGAAAAGAAGGTTTAGGGGAGATTTGATAGAGGTGTACAAGATGATTAGGGGTTTAGATAGGGTTTACAGTGAGAACCTTTTTCCGCTAATGAAGTCAGCTGTTACTAGGGGACACAGCTTTAAATTAAGGGGTGGTAGGTATAGGACAGATGTTAGGGGTAGATTTTTTTACTCAGCAGGTTGAGAGTTCATGGAATGCCCTGCCAGTAGCAGTGGTGGACTCTCCCTCTTTATGGTCATTTAAGCGGGCATTGGACAAGCATATGGAGGTTATTGGGCTAGTGTAGGTTAGGTAGGCTTCGGTTGGCGCAACATCGAGGGCTGAAGGGCCTGTACTGCGCTGTATTTTTCTATGTTCTATGAAACCTCTTACATTTAATTATGACTGTGATAAAAAGGAATTTTGAGAGGAAATATTTCTTTTATTTCAGGAGAGGTGTGAAAATGGTTTGTTATTATTAAGGAAATTGGAATTTAAAGTAGAGGTAAAATAAACTGTGGTTTTTGTTCAGTGATGGTAACTTGTTTGTAAAGAGGTAAGAAATTTATTAGACTAAAGACAGCAATTCCATGAAATCACATGATGCAAGTACCTAATAGGATGGTGTTAATTGATAGTGAGCTTACATTCTGCATTTTACGGCATACAGAAAAAAATCTGATCAGGCTCACTCATATTGAGTTTATTTCAGCAAATTAGGGTCTTCAGTTCAAAGAGCAGTTTCATCCCAGCAAATGTTTGATATTTAGAAACTGTAGACTTTGGAGAGGTGAGTTTGTAAACCTTCCAACGTGAGAGACTGTCAGAACAGAAAGAACAATCCAGACCCTTCAAATTGGAAAGAAAACTCAACCATCAAAACTGGACAATCATTCCCAGTGAAATAGCACTTGCATCTGTAAAGGATATTGCACATTTAACAAGGCTAAATTTTTCTTTTTGTCTGCTACATAAAGACATTCCTAAACTGTCTCATGTATATAGATTAGATTAGATTACTTACAGTGTGGAAACAGGCCCTTCGGCCCAACAAGTCCACACCGACCTGCTGAAGCATAACCCACCCATACCCCTACATTTACCCCTTACCTAACACTACGGGCGATTTAGCATAGCCAATTCACCTGACCTGCACATTTTTGGACTGTGGGAGGAAACCCACACTGACTGTGTGGAGTTTGCACGTTCTCCCCAGTGTCTGTCTCTGGTGCTGTGCCACTGTGCTGCCCACAAATAATATAGTTGTTTACTTCTTGAGAAATAATGATATGTGCGATTAAAATCTTTAACTGTGGGTGCAGAAACAGGTCACTTGGAACTTCATGCCTAATCTGTACCTGAACTCTGCTAATTCACCATTACCCCCTTGATAACATCACCCAATAAAGGTCTAATTGACATATGTATTAGCAGCTTTTTTGTGAATTTGTTTGTTAAAGTCACTGAATACAGACACGCAATGTTACCAATCACCACTGTAACGTAACCTGTAAAACTTAAACTTGGGCTCTACCAACTGGGTTTCACTCTGGGCTCTCTCTTAGCTAGTATTACTTTCAGCTGGGATCACAACAGTAGAACAGCTCTCCAGATGATGGCAGCACCCTATCAAGAACCACTCTAAACACAAAATAAGCAAACCTATGCCTTCCCTTTTTTAACATGCAAAATCAGAAGTAAAAGCAAAGTTATATGTCATTCTGACACTGCTTATGCAATAGACCCTTCAAAACCAGAATTTCTGTGCCCTAACTGCTCAAGAACCTGTTAATAGAGAACTGGCCTCTTCAGTCACTGATGACCACGGCCAACCATCTTAGGGACAAGCCCTCCGCAGAGCTTCACCTGCTATGAACCTGACTCATTATCCTTCACCGATCATAGAACATAGAACATAGAACATAGAACAATACAGCACAGAACAGGCCCTTCGGCCCACGATGTTGTGCCGAACTTCTATCCTAGATTAAGCACCCATCCATGTACCTATCCAAATGCCGCTTAAAGGTCGCCAATGAATCTGACTCTACCACTCCCACGGGCAGCGCATTCCATGCCCCCACCACTCTCTGGGTGAAGAACCCACCCCTGACATCTCCCCTATACCTTCCACCCTTCACCTTAAATTTATGTCCCCTTGTAACACTCTGTTGTACCCGGGGAAAAAGTTTCTGACTGTCTACTCTATCTATTCCTCTGATCATCTTATAAACCTCTATCAAGTCACCCCTCATCCTTCGCCGTTCCAACGAGAAAAGGCCGAGAACTCTCAACCTATCCTCGTATGACCTACTCTCCATTCCAGGCAACATCCTGGTAAATCTTCTCTGCACCCTCTCCAAAGCTTCCACATCTTTCCTAAAGTGAGGCGACCAGAACTGCACACAGTACTCCAAATGTGGCCTAACCAAAGTCCTGTACAGCTGCAACATCACCTCACGACTCTTGAATTCAATCCCTCTGCTAATGAACGATAATACTCCATAGGCCTTCTTACAAACTCTATCCACCTGAGTGGCAACCTTCAAAGATCTATGTACATAGACCCCAAGATCCCTCTGTTCCTCCACCTGACCAAGAACCCTACCATTAACCCTGTATTCCGCATTCTTATTTGTTCTTCCAAAATGGACAACTTCACACTTGGCAGGGTTGAACTCCATCTGCCACTCCTCAGCCCAGCTCTGCATCATATCTAAGTCCCTCTGCAGCCGACAACAGCCCTCCTCACTGTCCACAACTCCACCTATCTTTGTATCATCTGCAAATTTACTGACCCACCCTTCGACTCCCTCATCTAAGTCATTAATAAAAATTACAAACAGCAGAGGGCCCAGAACTGATCCCTGCGGAACTCCACTTGTAACTGGACTCCATGCTGAATATTTACCATCTACCACCACTCTCTGACTTCGACCGGTTAGCCAGTTTTCTATCCAATTGGCCAAATTTCCCTCTATCCCATGCCTCCTGACTTTCCGCATAAGCCTACCATGGGGAACCTTATCAAATGCCTTACTAAAATCCATGTACACTACATCCACTGCTCTACCCTCATCCACATGCTTGGTCACCTCCTCGAAGAATTCAATAAGACTTGTAAGGCAAGACCTACCCTTCACAAATCCGTGCTGGCTGTCCCTAATCAAGCAGTGCCGTTCCAGATACTCGTAAATCCTATCCCTCAGTACCCTTTCCATTACTTTGCCTACCACAGAAGTAAGACTAACTGGCCTGTAATTCCCGGGGTTATCCCTATTCCCTTTTTTGAACAGGGGCACAACATTCGCTACTCTCCAGTCCCCTGGTACCACCCCCGTTGCCAGTGAAGACGAGAAGATCATTGCCAACGGTACTGCAATTTCCTCTCTTGCTTCCCACATAATCCTAGGATATATCCCGTCAGGCCCGGGGGACTTGTCTATCCTCAAGTTGTTCAAAATGTCCAACACATCTTCCTTCCTAACAGATATCTCTTCTAGCTTATCAGTCCGTTTCACACTCTCCTCTTCAACAATACAGTCCCTCTCGTTCGTAAATACTGAAGAGAAGTACTTGTTCAAGACCTCTCCTATCTCTTCCGACTCAATACACAGTCTCCCACCACTGTCCTTGATCGGACCTACCCTCGTTCTCGTCATTCTCAGGTTTCTCACATACGCATAGAATGCCTTGGGGTTATCCTTGATCCTATCCGCCAGGGATTTTTCATGCCCTCTCTTAGCTCTCCTAATCCCTTTCTTCAGGTCCCTTCTGGCTATCCTGTATCCCTCCACTGCTCTGTCTGAACCTTGTTTCCTCAACCTTATGTAAGCCTCCTTCTTCCTCTTTACTAGACATTCAACCTCCCTCGTCAACCAAGGCTCCCTCACACGACCATTTCTTTCCTGCCTGATCGGTACATACATATCAAGGACACGTCGTATCTGCTCCTTGAAAAAGTCCCACATTTCCACCACATCCTTCCCTGACAGCCTATGCTCCCAACGTATGCTCCTCAAATCCTGTCTTACAGCATCGTAATTTCCCTTCCCCCAATTGTAAAAACTTCCTTGTTGTGTGCACCTATCCCTCTCCATAACCAAGGTGAAAGTGACAGAATTGTGGTCGCCATCACCAAAATGTTCACCCACTAACAAGCCCACCACTTGTCCCGGTTCGTTACCGAGTACCAAATCCAATATGGCCTCCCCTCTGGTTGGACAATCTACATACTGCGTTAGAACGTGAAATCCCCGGTTGGTGATTTTAGAATAAGAGGAGAATGTCTAACAGGCAGTATCTGTCTGACAGACAGACAAATATCTGCTAACGCTGACCTGGGATCAGACAGAAACCCTTGATTTTGTGTAACACTTTGTGGCTGGCAGAGAGATTGCCTTGATATTGAGAAGAATAAACACCAACAGCGTATGAGATGTATAAATCAGACATTATTAAAAGTTTATCCGTTGACCAGCAGCATAGTGCAATACATCAGATTTCACTGAATTACAACATTAGTGACATTACTACAATTGAATACAAAAATAAAAAACCATGATATATTGCTTTCGCTTTATACCTTTCTGGATATTTATCGCTGGCTGGGTTCAGCTGTCACACATTATCTTTGGAGCTGTGCCTCCGATAGGATCAGAAAATGGCACCAGCCAAACCTGTGACAATCTTCAAAGGCATTCAGGAAATGCAATCAAGTTTAATGATTCAGTCCTGATGGTGGCCAATACATAACTGGAATTAATTTTACAATTAATTTAGATTAGATTAGATTAGATTACTTACAGTGTGGAAACAGGCCCTTCGGCCCAACAAGTCCACACCGCCCCGCCGAAGCACAACCCAGCCATACCCCTACATTTACCCCTTACCCAACACTACAGGCAATTTAGCATGGCCAATTCACCTGACCTACACATCTTTGGACTGTAGGAGGAAACCGGAGCACCCGGAGGAAACCCACGCAGACACGGGGAGAACGTGCAAACTCCACAGAGAGAGTCGCCTGAGGCGGGAATTGAACCCGGGACTCTGGTGCTGTGAGGCAGCAGTGCTAACCACTGTGCCACCGTGCCGCCCACTGGATAATACTTCAATATTTTTGTCAACTTAAAAACAAACCCTCCTCCACAGAAAGCAGCAGGCAGAAAAGTGGTGAGAACAAAAACCTGGAAGGAAAGTTCAAATATCCAACATCTGAAACATATCAGACATCTGAAACGTATGGAGAAAGGTTGCAAATTTGCAAGGTCCAGAGGTTTAGAGAGGAAATCTCAAGAGTTTAGACTAGAACAGTCAACAGTAAGACAAAGGGAGCTGGATAATTTAAGAAAAACCCTTGAGCTGGTAAAATAGTGATGGGGCTCGTGGGACTGGATGAGATTAGCATGAAATGGGATTTTAGAACATAGAACATTACAGCGCAGTACAGGCCCTTTGGACTGCGATGTTGCACTGACCTGTCATACTAATCTGAAGCCCATCTAACCTACACTATTCCATGTACAGTGTGGAAACATATGCTTGTCCAATGACGACTCAAAGTTGTCAAATCTACTACCGTTGCAGGCAAAGCATTCCATACCCTCACTACTCTCGGAGTAAAGAAACTACCTCTGACATCTGTCCTATATCTATCACCCCTCAATTTAAAGCTATGCCCCCTCGTGCTCGCTGTCACCATACTTGGAAAAAGGCTCTCCCTGTCCAGCCTATCTAACCCTCTGATTATCTTATATGTCTCTACCTCTCAACCTTCTTCTCTCTAACGAAAACAGCCTCAAGTCCCTCAGCCTTTCCTCATAAGACCTCCCCTCCATACCAGGCAACATCCTGGTAAATCTCCTCTGCACCCTTTCCAAAGCTTCCATATCCTTCTTATAATGGGTGACCAGAACCGTACACAATACTCCAAGTGCAGCCGCACCAGAGTTTTGTACAGCTGCAGCATAACCTCATGATTCCGGAACTCGATCCCTCCTCTATTAATAAAAGCTAAAACACTGTATGCCTTCTTAACAACGCTGTCAACCTGGGTGGCAACTTTCAAGGATCTGTGTACCTGGACACCGAGATCTCATCTACACTACCAAGAATCTTACCATTAGCCCTTTTGCATTCCGATTACTCCGACCAAAGTGAATCACCTCACACTTGTCCGCATTAAACTCCATTTGCCACCTCTCAGCCCAGCTCTGCAGCTTATCTAGATCTCTCTGTAACCTACATCACTATCCACAACTCCACCGACCTTAGTGTCATCTGCAAATTTACTAACCCACCCTTCTACACCCTCCTCCAGGTCGTTTATAAAATGACAAACAGCAGTGGACCCAACACTGACCCTTGCAGTACACCACTGGTAACTGGACTCCAGGATGAACATTTCCCATCAACCACCACCCTCTGTCTTCTTTCAGCAAGCCAATTACTGATCCAAACTGCTATATCTCCCGCAATCCCATTCCTCCACATTTTGTACAATAGACTACTGTGGGAAACCTGATCGAACGACTTGCTGAAATCCATATACACCACATCAACCCGGTTTACTCTCATCTACCTGTTTGGTCACCTTCTCAAAGAACTCAATAAGGTTTGTGAGGCACGACCTACCCTTCACAAAACCGTGCTGACTATCCCTAATCAAATTATTCTTTTCTAGATGATTATAAATCCTATCTCTTATAACCTTTTCCAACACTTTACCAACAACTGAAGTAAGGCTCACTGGTCTATAATTACCAGGGTTGTCTCTACTACCCTTCTTGGACAGGGGAACCACATTTGCTATCCTCCAGTCTTCTGGCACTATTCCTGTAGACAATGACGATTTAAAGATCAATGTCAAAGGCTCGGCAATCTCCTCCCTGGCTTCCCAGAGGATCCTAGGATAAATCCCATCCGGCCCAGGGGACTTATCTATTTTCACACTCTGCAGGATTTTTAATACCTCTTCCTTGTGAACCTCAATCCCATCTAGTCTAGTAGCCTGTATCTCAGTATTCTCGACAATGTTGTCATTTTCTAGAGTGAATACTGTCGAAAAGTATTTATTAGGTGCTTCCCCTATCTCCTCTGACTCCACACACAACTTCCCACTACTATCGTTGATTGGCCTTAATCTTACTCTCGTCATTCTTTTATTCCTTAAACCCTAATGCTTTGTATAGGTATTTATGCTGATCCGATAACACAAGGATGCAATTTTTTTTTGATAGCGATTTTGCTGGACTGGGAGCACAGGATGGGTGTGAGCTGGAACAGCAGATTTAGATGAGCTGAAACCTGTGATGCACTTGAATAGTCAAGCTAGCAAAGATTTTTGGTGAAGGTTTCAAAAGCAGTTGACTAGATATGACTAGATAGGTGTGAATAGAATCAGGCGGGTGTATCCATCCATGGGGTCAGAGAGTATGAGTGAAAATGTGGTCAATTTATGAAAGGCTGCTGAGAAGGATGGTGAAGTATAGTTTACCTTGGTCAGTCACAGAGCATGTAATTTCTGACTTAGGACTCTTTCTTGCTGTGGACACAGTGTAAAGCCAGTGGATATGTTCAACTATGGAGTTAAAGATGTGACAGCACATTCAAGGAGGAACAGTAAATTACAAATGGGAATGATTTGTGCGATTAAAATCTTTAACTGTGGTGCAGAAACAGGCCACTTGGAACTTCATGGCTAATTTGTACCTGAACTCTGCTGACTCACCATTACCCCCTTGATAACATCACCCAATAAAAATCTATCGATTACAGTTCTGAAAGGTCTAATTGACATATGCATCAACAGCTGTTTGGGGGGGGGGGGGGGGGGGGTGGTGGAGAGTTACTCCTCTCCCTGAGTAAATGTACTTCATGGTGGAAAGCTTAGCTTTAATTCTGAGATTCTGTCAGTTGTTCTGAACTCACTGACAGAGGTAATGGTTTCTCTGTATGTAATGAAGGAGGGCAAACCTTTATTTCAAAGTGAATGAAGTACAAAAATAGGGAGGTTTAGCTAAAACTATACAAGGTATGAGTCAGCCCACAGCTGGTCTGACCAGTGAATAGTAAACAGTTTTGGTCCCCTTATCTGAAGAGAGATATATCAGCAATGGAGGCATTCCAGAGAAGACTCAGTAGGTGGATACTGAAAATGGAGGGACTTTCTTAAGAGGAGACATTGAGTAAGTTGGGCCTGTACATGTTGAAATTTAGAAGAATGACCTTATTGAAACATAAGATGCTCAGGGGAGGTGGCAAGGTAGGTGCGGATTTTCTTTTTCTCTTCTGGAAGATTTTCAGCATAAAGGGGTCACACATTAAAGATAAGGAGGGATTTCTTTCCTCAAAAGAATCTGAGGAATTCTTTACCACAGACAGCTGTGAAGTTGGATTGTTAAGTATATTCACAGTTGAGATAGACTTTTCATCAGTAAAGGAATCAAGGTGAGAGGAAAAGGCAGGAAAGTGGATTTGAGAATTATCAGATGATCTGTTGTTGTGGTTCTGTTCGCCGAGCTGGGAATTTGTGTTGCAGACGTTTTGTCCCCTGTCTAGGTGATATCCTCAGTGCTTGGGAGCCTCCTGTGAAGCGCTTCTGTGATGTTTCCTCCAGCATTTATAGTGATTTGTCTCTGCCGCTTCCGGTTGTCAGTTCCAGCTGTCCGCTGCAGTGGCTCTAGGGAATTCCTAGAGGCATGGCACTCATCCACAGATTCAATCAATAAACACATCGACCTGGACCCAATATACCGGCCACTGCAACGGACAGCTGGAACTGACAACCGGAAGCAGCAGAAACAAATCACTACAAATGCCGGAGGAAAGATCACAGAAGCGCTTCACAGGAGGCTCCCAAGCACTGAGGATGTCACCTAGACAGGGGACGAAACGTCTGCAACACAAATTCCCAGCTCAGTGAACAGAACCACAACAATGAGCGCCCGAGCTACAAATCTTCTCCCAAACTTTGATTATCAGATGATCTCATTGAACAGTAGTGTAGTCTCATTAAGCTAAATGTCCTACTTCTCCTCTGCATCTTATGGTCTTATTGAGATCCCATTAATTATTTTAGTTATTAAAATACATCTTTTTAATGGACCAACTACTCTTTGTTTAATAAATCAGCTAGTGTTATGACATGGAACATGATTGAGAACAACAATGTGGCCTTTTACAACATCTGACTGAGGCACAGTGGCAAGAATACAACTACAGAAAGGTGACAGCAGAGAAACTAAGATAAACAATGAACTGTTAATACTGGAGAACTTGTTCTGAGATGGAACAGTGACAGAGCACCAAGCACTCAGGCACACTATATGGAGCAGATTAATCCACTGGCCAACCAGGAATAGCTGACAGACCAGCTAGGAGGAAAAAGGAAGCATGTATGAAGTCGAGGTGACTGAAGACAGACGAAGCTTTGGAAGAATACTGGGAACGTAGGACCAATCTGAATTAAGAGGGCGAAAAGGGGTCATGAAATATCTTTAGCAAACAGGGTTAAGGAAAATCCTAAAGCTTTTTATTCATATATAAGGAGCAAGAAGGTAACTAGGGAAAAGGTTGGCCCACTCAAGGACAGAGGAGGGAGGTTATGCGTAGAGTCAGAGAAAACGGGTGAGATTCTTAATGAATACTTTGCATTGGTATTCACTGAGGAGAAGGACATGACAGATGTTGAGGTTAGGGAGAGATTAGATTAGATTAGATTACTTACAGTGTGGAAACAGGCCCTTCGGCCCAACAAGTCCACACCGCCCCGCCGAAGCGCAACCCACCCATACCCCTACATCTAACCCTTACCTAAGACTACGGGCAATTTAGCATGGCCAATCCACCTGACCTGCACATCTTTGGAGTGTGGGAGGAAACCGGAGCACCCGGAGGAAACCCACGCAGACACGGGGAGAACGTGCAAACTCCACACAGTCAGTCGCCTGAGGCGGGAATTGAACCCGGGTCTCTGGCGCTGTGAGGCAGCAGTGCTAACCACTGTACCACCGTGCCGCCCAATGTTTGATTACTCTCGGTCAAGTCGGCATAAGGAGGGAGGAAGTGTTGGGCGTTTTAAAAGCCATTAAGTTGGACAAGTCCCGTTCGGATGGGATCTATCCCAAGTTACTGAGGGAAATGAGAGGGGAAATAGATGGAGCCTAAACAGATATCTTTGTGGCATCCTTGAACACAGTGAGGTCCCAGAGGACTGGAGAATTACTAATGTTGTCCCCTTGCTTAAGAAAGTTAGTAGGGATAATCCAGATAATTACAGACCTGTGAGCCTGACACCAGTGGTATCGAAGCTGCTAGAGAAAATATGGAGGGATAGGATCTATTTACATTTGGAAGAAAATGGGTTTATAAGCAGCGTGGTTTTGTGCGGGGAAGGTCATGTCTTACAAACTTAATAGAATTCTTTGAGGAAGTGACCAAGTTGATTGATGAGGGAAGGACTGTAGGTGTCATATAAATGGAATTCAGTAAGGCATTTGATAAGGTTCTCCATGGTAGGCTGATGGAGAAAGTGAAGTCGCATGGGGTCCAGGGTGTACTACCTAGATGGATAAAGAACTGGCTGGACAACAAGAGACAGAATGTAGTAATGGAAGGGAGTTTCTCAAAATGGAGAACTGTGACCAGTGGTGTTCCTCAGGGATCTGTGTTGGGACCATTGTTGTTTGTGATATACATAAAAGATCTAGAGGAAGGTATAGGTGATCTGATTAGCAAGTTTGCAGATGACACTAAGATTAGTGGAGTAGCAGATAGTGAAGGGGACTGTCAGAGAATACAGCAGAATATAGGTGGATTGGAGAGTTGGGCGGAGAAATGGTAGATGGAGTTCAATCCGGGCAATTGCTTGGTGATGCATTTTGGAAGATCCAATTCAAGAGTGAACTATATGGTAACTGGAAAAGTCCTGGGGAGAATTAGTGTACAGACAGATCTGGGTGTTCAGGTCCATTGTTCCCTGAAGATGGCAACGCAGGTCAATAGAGTGGTCAAGAAGGCATATGGTATGCTTTCCTTCATCAGACGGGGTAGTGTGTACAAGGATTGGCAAGTCATGTTACAGTTGTTTAGGACTTTAGTTCAGCCACATTTGGAATACGGTGTACAGTTCTGGTCACCACATTACCAAAAGGATGTGACTACTTTGGAGACAGAGGAAAGGAGGTTCAACAGGATGTTGTATGGTATGGAGGGCACGAGCTATGAAGAGAGGTTGAGTAGATTAGCATTATTTTCATTAGAAAGATGGAGGTTGAGGGGGGACA
This sequence comes from Chiloscyllium punctatum, assembly GCF_047496795.1. NCBI lineage: Eukaryota > Metazoa > Chordata > Chondrichthyes > Orectolobiformes > Hemiscylliidae > Chiloscyllium > Chiloscyllium punctatum. The sequence continues at coordinate 25,621,445 of NC_092760.1, read as the reverse complement.
TGATTGAGGTCTACAAAATCATGTGAGGTATAGACAGGGTGGATAGCAGGAAGCTTTCTCCCAGAATGGGGAATTACTAGGGGTCACGAGTTCAATGCGAGAGGGGAAAAGTTTAGGGGAGATATGCGTGGAAAGTTCTTTACTCAGAGGGGTGCGGGTGCCTGGAATGCGTCACTAGTGGAGGTGGTAGAGACAGACACGATATGTCATTTAAGATGTATCTAGACAGATAAATGAATGGGCAGGGAGCAGAAGGATATAGACCCTTAGAAAATAGGCAACAGGTTTAGATCGAGGATCTGGATCAGCGCAGCTTGGAAGGTTGAAGGGCCTGTTCCTGTGCTGTCACTTTCTTTGTTCTTTGAGTGCTGAACAAGACAGTCTGGAGTTCGGACTTCAGTTCGAGAGTATTGCATTGCATTGCCACACTGCTGCAATCTTACAGTGACAGTGTCATTCCAACATGCTCCTTTCATATAACATAAGGTAGGATCCCAGCAGGGGCTGGTTTCCCACAAGGTCGTGCATAGTGGAAACAGGGCTAGTCATTGGTGTCAGGGCAGGCTCTTCCCAAGTGACCAAGAGTCCTCAAAGATACTCAAATAAAATGGCACGAAGGGAAAAGTACAGAAAGCAACTGCTAATGCTGTAGTTTGATAAAAATGTTCATGTTATGGGATCATAAACAAGGAGCTAATTTTTTTCAGCTCATTTTTTGCTTACTGCTCAAACATGTTTTCCCAATATATTGTCAGTTTCCTTGTTTCGCAAAATTAAAATTATGGCCATTGTTAATTGTGTCAAGTCAAGCTACAATCTGTTAGCAATGTCATGTCCAAACAACCCTTCAGTGCAGCCACCTCAGAGGCTTGTTGGAGGAGTACTTTTGAGATCCACAGTGAAGCTCACTGCAGGTCTAATAATCGCCACTTACACAGCACATAGCACATCCAAAGTTAAAGTCCAACTCCAGTGTCCTGAGGGAGACCTCAGCCAGAGGAAGTTTTACAAGGAGGGATCAAATATTAGTCCAAGTGATGCTTTTTCAGGAGGAGACATTTAGAAGGAAATTTCAAAACGTGGAGTCTTGGTGTTTGAAAACATGACCCCAACTGGGAGGATACTCAAAGGGACAAAGTAAGAAATGGAGAGTTGAGATTTTTGGGGGTTATTGAGCTTGAGAAAGTTACACACATAGGAAGGGGAAAGATGCCATTAAGTGGTGCATACAAAGGGATGAGAAACTGTAAATTCAAAGCATTAGTGGACCCTAGTGTCACACAGAAGTGCATCAGCATAGATGGAGCTGGTAATGTTAAAGGCATTAGGTGAGGGGATATTGCAACCAAAAAAACTAAGACAAAGACAGAGAAAGACAATGTTAGAGAGGTGAAAATAGGCAATCTTTATGGCAGAGAGGACAGAAGGTATGAAAGTAACATCCTGTGGCAGCCAGTACCACATAAGGCTCCCCACTCAAAGTGTGGGTCAGCAACAAAGAGTGAAGCAGGTGGGGGATGGCATTGGAGTCAAGGGTAGGGTTGGTCCAATCACCGATTACAAAAATAAGGAATGTACCCCACAACCTCAATGATAATAATAAAACAAAACAAATTTCTTAGCTAAGTACAAAACACTCAATTCAAAGCAAGCTTGCCCTTTCCAGTCAGTAATTAGAAGTCTGATAATTTAGCAAGGAAGTGGTTAAATCAGTCAATCTTCCTCCAAGCTATGGTGTGGCAGCAATGCCATTGACTGTCAGGCCAGCTCCTCGCTATTGGAAGGAACTCTGTGATGGTGAGTCTTCCGCTTCCAGAAGCAGTACAGGGCAATCAGCATCAAGATCAGCAATAGCAGGCAGACGGACAATACTGCAATCACAATCCTCTCTGCAAAACAGACAGACCATAAGGGAGGTTTTTAAACATTCAGAACCAGCTCAACGTTTCAGAGAGTAATCATTGTCTTTCAGACGCCTGCTGACCTCCCTAGTTAGTGTAAAAGAACCCCTGGCCCCATTGGACATCCAACAGCAGATTTGCATGCAGAGGGTGGAACGTGTATGGAATGAGCTGCCAGAGGAAGTGGTGGAGGCTGGTACGATTGCAACATTTAAAAGGCAGGAAGGGTTTTGAGGGACATGGGCCGAGTACTGGCAGGTGAGTCTAGATTGGGTTGGGATATCTGGTTGGCATCGACCGAAGGGTCTGTTTCCATGCTGTACATCTCTATGACTCTATGACTCAACTGGAGGGATCAGTCCAGCAGCATAGCCAATATCTATTCTTCATCCGAGTCCCTGAAGCAGCATATCACATCATCATTGTTAGGATCTTGTACTAATTGACAGCTACAGCTGACAACTGTGACTGGACTGCAAAGAAGTATTTAAACCACTGTGGCAGGGTGTTGGGAACCAGAAGGGTAGGGCAATAGATGCAGAAATTGAGGGGGAAGTAGAAACCAAGGCAAACATGACTAAGTATAGGAGAAAGTGAGGACTCCCTGATGACGGGCTTATGCCCGAAACATCAATTCTTCTGCTCCTCGGATGCTGCCTGACCTGATGTGTTTTTCCAGTACCACACTCTTGATGAAGAATAGGCAGAGAAACACTGCTGAAAAGAGCAGGGGAGATGGTCTTAAATGCACATGTTTCAATGTGAGAAGTTTAATAGCCAAGGTAGATGAACTCAGAGTTTTGGTTCGTGCTTGGAACTACTTGGACATTATTGCGATTACGGAGACTTGGCTGAAAGAGGGACAGGAGTGGCAGCTGAATGCCCCAGGATTCAGATGTTTCAGGTGTGATACAAAGGGAGGTAAAAGGGATGGGGGGGGGGAAGTTGCATTATTGGTAAAGGAGTATCTCATAACTGTACTGGGGGAGGATACATCAGAGGATACAGTGAGGCAACATAGATAGAACTCAGGAATAGGTGAAACCACACTGCTAAGGGTATACTACAGGCCTGCCAACAGCCAGCAGAAGAGATAGGACAGAATATGTAGACAGATTTTGGAAAGATGCAAAAACAGCAAGGTTGTTGTGGTGGGTTATTTTAACTTCCCCTATATTGACTGGGACTCACTTCATGCTAGGAGCTTGGATGGGGCAAAACTTGTCGAAGAGAGTGTTGTTGGAAACGCATAATTATAAGCCGAAGTAGTGGAGGGAAAGTGGGGAATGGTGCCAGTCTAGTTGCTGAAGATGGACTGTTCCACGTACCCGACAAAGAGACAGGCATAGCTGGGGCCCACTGCCATTTTGATCTGACCTACCTGTCCATCTCCCTTCCCACCTATCCACTCCACCCGCCCCTCTAATCTATCACCTTCATCTTCACCTCCATCTACCTATCGCATTCTCAGCTATCTTACCCCTCCCAGTCCCACCCCCTTCCCATTTATCTCTTAGCCCCCTTGGGCCACCCCTTCATTCCTGATGAAGAGGTTATTGCCCTAAGCATCGATTTTCCTGCTCCTCTGATGCTGTGCTTTTCCAGCACCACATTCTTCGCCTCCGATCTGTAGTCCTTTCTCACAGGATGTAAACAGTTCCACCAGGGAAGAGGTTATTCTGGGCTGATAATGTGTTGCTGGAAAAGCGCAACAGGTCAGGCAGCATCCAAGGAGGAGAATCAATGTTTTGGGCATGAGCCCTTCTTCAGGAATGAGGAAGGTGTGCCAAGCAGGCTAAGATAAAAGGTAGGGAGGAGGGACTTGGGGGAGGGGCGTTGGGAATGCGATAGGTGGAAGGAGGTTAAGGTGAGGGTTATAGGCCGGAGTGGGGGTGGGAGCGGTGAGGTCAGGAAGAAGATTGCAGGTTAGGAAGGCGGTGCTGAGTTTGAGGGGTTTGACTGAGACAAGGTGGGGGGAGGGGAAATGAGGAAACTGGAGAAATCTGAGTTCATCCCTTGTGGTTGGAGGGTTCCTAGGCGGAAGATGAGGCGCTCTTCCTCCAGGCATCGTGTTGCCATGGTCTGGCGATGGAGGAGGCCAAGGACCTGCATGTCCTTGGCGGAGTGGGAGGTTGGGTTGGTTGGTCCGGGTATCCCAGAGGTGTTCTCTGAAACGTTCTGCAAGTAGGCGGCCTGTCTCCCCAATGTAGAGGAGGCCACATCGTGTGCAGCAGATGCAGTAAGTGATGTGTGTGGAGGTGCAGGTGAATTTGTGGCGGATATGGAAGGATCCCTTGGGACCTTGGAGGGAAGTAAGGGGGGAGGTGTGGGCGCAAGTTTTGCATTTCTTGTGGTTGCAGGGGAAGGTGCCGGGAGTGGAGGTTGGGTTGGTGGGAGGGTGTGGACCTGAAGAGGGTGTCACGGAGGGAGTGGTCTTTTCAGAACGCTGATAGGGGAGGGAAATATATCCCTACTGGTGGGGTCCGTTTGGAGGTGGCGGAAATGACGACAGATGATGCGATGTATATGGAGGTTGGTGGGGTGGTAGGTGAGGACCAGTGGGGTTCTGTCCTGGTGGCAATTGGAGGGGCGGGGCTCAAGGGCGGAGGAGTGGGAAATGGAGGAGATGCAGTGGAGAGCATCATCAACCACATTCTGAGGGGAAATTGCGGTCTTTGAAGAAGGAGGCCATCTGGGTTGTACGGTATTGGAACTGGTCCTCCTGGGATTCTGGATTAGTGTTGCTGGAAGAGCACAGCAGTTCAGGCAGCATCCAAGGAGCTTCGAAATCGACGTTTCGGGCAAAAGCCCTTCATCAGAAATAAAGGCAGTGAGCCTGAAGCGTGGAGAGATAAGCTAGAGGAGGGTGGGAGTGGGGAGAAAGTAGCATAGAGTACAATGGGTGAGTGGGGGAGGGGATGAAGGTGATAGGTCAGGAAGGAGAGGGTGGAGTGGATAGGTGGAAAAGGAGAGCAGGTAGGACAAGTCCGGACAAGTCATGGGGACAGTGCTGAGCTGGAAGTTTAGAACTAGGGTGAGGTGGGGGAAGGGGAAATGAGGAAACTGTTGAAGTCCACATTGATGCCCTGGCGTTGAAGTGTTCCGAGGTGGAAGATAAGGCGTTCTTCCTCCAGGCGTCTGGTTGTGAGGGAGCGGCGGTGAAGGAGGCCCAGGACCTCCATGTCCTCGGCAGAGTGGGAGGGGGGAGTTGAAATGTTGGGCCACGGGGCGGTGTGGTTGATTGGTGCGGGTGCCCCAGAGATGTTCCCTAAAGCGCTCTGCTAGGAGGTGCCTAGTCTCCCCAATGTAGAGGAGACTGCATCAGGAGCAACGGATACAATAAATGATATTAGTGGATGTGCAAATAAAACTTTGATGGATGTGGAAGGCTCCTTTAGGGCCTTGGATAGAGGTGTGGGCGCAGATTTTACAGTTCCTGCAGTGGCTGGGGGAAGGTGCGAGGATTGGGGGGTGGGTTTAGGGGGGCGTGGACCTGACCAGGTAGTCATGGAGGGAACGGTCTTTGCGGAAGGCGGAAAGGGGTGGGGAGGGAAATATATCCCTGGTGGTGGGTTCTGTTTGGAGGTGGTGGAAATGTCGGTGGATGATTTGGTTTATGCGAAGGTTGGTAGGGTGGAAGGTGAGCACCAGGGGCGTTCTGTCCTTGTTACGGTTGGAGGGGTGGGGTCTGAGGGCGGAGGTGCAGGATGTAGACGAGATGCGTTGGACGGCATCTTTAACCACGTGGGAAGGGAAATTGCGGTCTCTAAAGAAGGAGGCCATCTGGTGTGTTCTATGGTGGAACTGGTCCTCCTGGGAGCAGATCCGGCGGAGGCGAAGGAATTGGGAATATGGGATGGCATTTTTGCAGGAGGTAGGGCCATGCTTCAGGCTCACTGCCTTTATTCCTGATGAAGGGCTTTTGCCCGAAATGCCGATTTCGAAGCTCCTTGGATGCTGTGCTCTTCCAGCACCACTAATCCAGAATCTGGTTTCCAGCATCTGCAGTCCTCACTTTCTCCCCGAAGAAGAGGTTATTCTGGACCTGGTTTTGGGAAATGAGCCTGGCCAGGTGAATGAAGTTTCAGTGGGGGAGTATTTCAGGAGTGGTGACCATAATACTGAGAGTTTTAAGTTACTCATGGATAGGGATAACAGCAGTCCTCAGGTGAAAGTGTTAAATTGGGGGAAGGTGAACTACAACAATATTAGGAACTGGAGAATGTTGATTTGGGGGTGAATCCACACTGGACATGGGGTAGTATTTCAAATGGCAGGTGAGCTGAGTTCAGGAGTGGCATGTTCCTAGGAGAATGAAGGACAGATAACGCAAGTTACATGAACCATGGATGATCAGGGATGTTCTGACTTTAGTCAGAAAGAAAAGGGAAGCATACATGACATCTTGGAGAATGGGAACTGACTAAGCCCTTGAAGTATATAAGGAAAGTAGGAAAGAACTTAAACAAGGAATTATGAGGGCTGAAAGGGGTCATAAAAAATCATTAGCAAACAGGATTAAGGAGAGGGTTGACCCATTCAAGGACAATGGAGGGAACCTGTCTGTGGAACCAGAGGAGGCAGGTGAGATGCTAAACAAATACTGTGTGTCGGTATTCACCAAAGAGAAGGAATTGATTAGCGATGATCTCTGGGAAGGGAGTGTTGAATCTCCAAGCAAAGCTGCTACTTAAAAAAGAAGAGGTGTTGTGTGTCTTAAAAAGTATTAAGGTAGATAACATCCCAGAATATTGAGGGTGGCAAGAGAACAAATTGCTGGAGCATTGACAGACACCTTTCTGTCCTCTTTGGCCACAGGTGAGGTCCCAGAGCACTGGAGAATAGTCAATGTTGCCCCATTGTTGAAGAAGAGTAACAGGAATAATCCTGGAAATGACAGGCCTGTGAGCCTCATGTCAGTGGCAGGATGCGGTGGATTTAAAGGAGATTTTTCACCGAGGGTAGTGAGTGCCTGGAACACACTGCCAGAGGAGGTGGTGGAAGCAGACACAATAGCAGCATTCAAGAAATACCTGGACGAATATACAAATAGGAAGGGAATAAAGGGGTACGGATTTAGTCTATGATAGTTTTAGTAGGGAAGGGCAAAATGTGTCAGCTCAGGCTTGGAGGATGGAAGGTCCTGTTCCTGTGCTGTATTGTTCTTTGTTCATCAACAATGAAGTGAGGTTGTGAAACCTCATGAGGAGCAATGTCCAGTAAAAATGCCCAAAGCAAGAATAGAAACCGAGATCCCCCTCACCACCTTTTATGACTCCCTTTCTCCAGAGGCTATCCAACATTTTCGACACACAAACAAGTCAGGAGTATGGTGGAATACTCCCCACTTACCTGGATGGATACAGCCCCAGTGATAGTTACAAAGCTTGACACCATCCAGGTCAATGCAGCCTTGCTTGACTGGCATCACAACCACAAACATCCACTCGCTACACTACTGATGCCCAGTAGTCTTCAAGATGGACTGCAGAAGTTCACCAAAGATCCTTTGACAATATCTTCCAAATCCATGACCACTTCCATCTACAAGGGCAGCAGACACATTGGAACACTGAAACATTCCTCTTCAAGCCAACTGCCACCGTGACTTGGCAATATATTGCTTTTCCTGCAGGATTGGTGGTTCCTGGAACCCTTTTCCTAACAGCATTGTGAGTCAACTACAGCACATGGACCGCAGTGGTTCAAGAAGGCAGCTCACCACCATCTTCTAAAGGGCAACTGGAGTCAGGCAATCATGCCCAGTGATGCCCAAATCCTTAGAAAAGACTTAGTAACAGGGTATTCAACAAGTTTTAGGTTGTGATTGGTCAGCCGTGTGATAATTCACATTGAGTCAGACACAAACCCTTTGATTATGAGATACAGAGACTGATGAAAATTAACACCATTATCACTCAGTTCACTGATCAATTGATTCAGACTTTAGACCACAAATGTAACAGACAGTTTAATGAAGATATGGAGAGTACTAACAAATTGTTGTTGTGGTTCTGTTCGCCGAGCTGGGAATTTGTGTTGCAGACGTTTCGTCCCCTGTCTAGGTGAAATCCCCAGTGCTTGGGAGCCTCCTGTGAAGCGCTTGTGTGATCGTTCCTCCAGCACTAACAAATTTTAAGGAACCCTCTAAACAAAGCTATGTCTCCTACCCACCTTCCACTTAAGCTATGAAACGTTATGTCCATTCACCCTCTGCTGTATAGAACAAATGAATGAAGAGGGTGTGTTAAAATAACTAAAAGCTAAGTCATTCATATTGATTGCAGGCCAGTGAAAGTGTCAATTATTCAGATCTTTTAAAATATCTTTAGCAGGATGTACAAGCACTTGAAGCTTCTCTATTATAGTTGATTAGTAAAGTGATCAGAAGTTACGGCGAGAAGGCAGAATGGGGAGGAACACATCAACCATGATCAAAAGCAGAGCAGACTTGATGGGTCAAATGGCCTAATTCTGTTCTTGTAGCTTATGGTTTTATATTGTGTAAGTAATTATTTACAGTCACAATTGTCAACCCTGGGCACAGCTTTTTCAATCCCTGAATGGATGTCTGAGCATTCAGTAATTTAGATGGTAGCAGATAAGTGTGATCTGCAGTCATGGCAAGCTCACACGAGGGAAAGCTGCATGAGCTGTGGTTAGCATCGCTGCCTCTCAGCGCTAGGGACCCAGGTTCGATTGCAGCCTCGGGCGACTATCTGTGTGGAGTATGCACATCCTCTGTGTCTGCATGGGTTTCCTCCCACAATCCAAAAATGTGCAGGTTAGGTGAATTGGCCATGCTAAAATTGCCCATAATGCTTGGAGATGTGTTGGTTACTTGCAGTAGTCAGGGTAAAAGTAGAGTAGTGGGGAATGGGTTTGGGTGGGATACTGTTCGGAGGGTCGGTGTAGACCTGTTGGGCTGAAGGGCCTGTTTCCACATTGTTGGGATTCTAGAAAATTTCTCTGTTTAAAAAAAAAGCTGTGCCATGACTTGCAAAGAACTTCGACAGGGTGACATGCAGCCAATGGGTATGGCCAGGGTAGACTGTGCTCATGCCACTGGATTTGCAATCCAGAGGGCTAGGCTAATGTTTTGGGACATGGGTCAAACCACACCAGGGCAGCTGGTAGAATTTAAGTTCAGTTAATAAATCTGGAACTAAAAATCAGCCTCCATGATGGTGACCACAAAACTATCACTAATTGTGGTAAAAACCCATCTGCTTCACTAATGTCTCACAGGGAGGGAAGTTTGCTGTCTTTACCCCGCCTGGCCTACATTTTACTCCAAGGTCTCAGGAAGCTACTTAGTTAAGGGGTAGTGAGAGTTGGGTAACAAAGCTGGCCTTGCTAGCAACACGCACACCTCATGAAATAATTTTTTTAGAAGAAAGCCCACAACATACCACTTGCTGCATTGGGAAGTGTGGGAAAAGATTTGCTAACCCACGATAGGACCACAAAAACAAATTGGAGAAATTGTACCAGGGCACCCAGAATTCCCAAGCAGCTCACGAACTGGGTCAGATGGCACGCAGACAACGGAATACGCTTTCAAGCTCCCATGGACATGACAGAGGCTCAAAGCCCTCAGGGGCAGTTTCACAACCCAGCAACACCAAAGCCCCACAAAAAGAGTAGGACAGACAGACAGGCACCACAGGACAATGGAAACACCTCACCACTCCATAAAAGACTTTAACACCTACGTGTGAAGATGAATGGAACCATGATACTGTCAGGATGTTGCACTGTGTGAAGGAACAGGACATTCACCTGATAACTGTTTTTGAATTAGCATCCTTGCAATTAAATTACTCCATTTTCAGAAACATTGTATTTTCCCATTTCTTAACCAGTGTCATTGTGCAGCATTACTATAAAACTGGTCTCATCCTCAGCTCTGGGAGGAGAAATCAAATTCTCTGTGCAGACTGTCAGTTCTGTGTCAGCTAGTCTGTTTTCTCCTCCAGCAATATCGCTCACAATAAACGGTTTGTCAATTTCACTTCGAGCTGTTGCAATTTAGATGTTGCAATTCGGCCCAACAAGTCCACACCGACCCTCCAAAGAGCAACCCACCCAGACCCATTCCCCTACATTTACCCCTTCACCTAACACTATGGGCAATTTAGATGCTCTCTGTGTTTGGTGATGGCTAACCTACTGGGCAAATTTCTCTGACAGGAAGGATATCAGAAAATGTCAGTGTCAAAGAGCACAGGGAGGTCTGAAACAACTTGGCTGACAGATTTTGTGCAGTGTTTGTGGAATAAGTGGCTCCTTGACACCTGAGTCATGATGGCTGTTTTCTCAGGCTCCACTGTAACTTTCAATCGGAATCCAGATGACTGTGGGCTGATGTTGCACAAAGACGGTGAGATGCCATCAGCGCTGAAGGATGTTGTAGGATGTAACATACACACATCAGACACTGCGGTAATACACCACATTTGTGTACAATCTGGGATTCCAGCTTTTAATTTGTATAAAAATAATTAGTTGTGGAATGCTCTGATGGCTTCAATTTTTAAAGTTTTTTTAAATCATAGCTGTGAAGACTCTGATACTAAGTGACATACAGGCAGAAGGTTCTGTGAATGGGTAATTTGAGCGGTTCTTATCTAGTATTGTACCTTGATGGTGATGTTCTTTCAGGATAAAGTGGTTGGAGACAAGCTGCCTCCTCCTCTTTACCCTCAGCTGCATCCCTCACCTGACGGATGTACTCTGATGGTGGTGGAGTGAAGTAGTGGACCATGACAAATCCTTAAAGATACTTTGCTGACATTAAAGGGATCCTCAGGAGTAACTGAGGCAGCTGACCGAACACCTTGCTCTGTCACATTTTAATATGGCTGCATGGGTTTTATTGTATACATAATCTTTACACAAGAGGTTTGTGGACTGGGGTCAGCTATTTGGCTCCAAGAAGCTGCACTTGACTTGATGTAGCTTGGACAGTGAGCAGCACAGAATGAAGGTACCGGGAAGGGACATAAAGCAAGATTTACATTTCTATCGCTCTCTGGACAACTAATAGCCATGCTTAGGTGTGGAAACACAGAATCCAGTCTGTGAATAGCAAACACAGTCATTTGCTCATATCCAGATATTCTGGTTTTAGGATGTTGAATGAGGGTGAAGTGTCCCACCAGGGGCTGTCTAACTTGATTAACATTTTGGTTAAATAGTAAGCGCCAGGGTAACTCTGCTGATCATTTTCACAACCTTGCTGAGAAATTTTACATGGATCCAAACACGCTCAGTAGCTCAGACACTACGAAATCTAGTCGACGCTGCACTGGATTGTTAGCCTTGAACTTCAGAATCAAACCCTGCAATGAATCCAAAATCTTGTAACTCAGCATAGAGGTGAGATAGCTACCAAATGAGCCACAAATGGCTTGTTACTGTGTTAACACTCACTGTTTTATCATCCCAACACTGGACATTGATGGAAAGCCATATCCTTACATTAGGAAATAAGGCACAACTGATTCACAACACTTGCAAAAGTGAGGATTGAGTTATTGGTGGTACCTGACAGAATGGGGAATGCTGTAAACTCAGTTAAGCCATGTGCCCGCTCTGACTGCTTCCATGTGGTAAGAGAATCAAAAGTGGTTATCCGACTGGAGCTGGAGAGTGTCAGAGACCTCCCTTACACAACATTTGACATAAACCAGCAGATGTTGGGAATTAACCCCAGATTAGCCTGGGAGGAACCAGAAGAATGTACAGCCACTGTAACCATTGTTCCTTGCCCTGTGAATTTTGGCAGAAACACAGATGCCTCAAACAGTGTTCCACACTGAAGCACAGGTTAGAGAATTGCTCCTTGATCTCTCAGTCTGGGTGTGGTCTCCCTTGCCTGCTCGCACTTTCTGGCAGCTTGGACTGCTCTGTGTGTTGTATTCTCTCATTCTCCCAGTCCAAGATAAATATCTGGTAATGGACACACTCCAGGGAGAACTGGTTTATGCAGGATACCTAAAGCCAGCTAAAACACCCTGACAGATTGTGAGCACAAGCTGGTGTGCGAGTGCGAGTCCGTGTGTGAGAACAAGCATGAGGGCTAAGCAAGAGTGTACGCGTGAGTGGGTGCACCAGTGCAGGCAGGGGGAAGGTATACATGCGCAAGAATGCAATGAGTGAGAATTGTGTGTTAGAACCCTCACTGATTTTTCATTATTTTATCTTCTCATTTTGGTTTGGAATCAATTTTGAAGATCATTGATTATTTTAACTTTTCTGTGTCACAAATACAGTGATAGGGAATCTGATTTTGGTTCAGTCGTCTGGTCTCGATGTTAGAAGAGTGTTTGTGAAAGACTGTGGATGTGTAAGGCAATGTGCCACTGCCCCTTGAAACAGGGATGAAACCTGCTCATGTTAAGTGCCTGCAAGCGGGGTGATGTGGAGGGGTGGTTACACTGCAGTAAAGTTCTGGCTGACCAGGAGACTCTCTCATTCCACCTGTTTGCCACAGGTGTATTGGAAAGATTTACAGTTTGATAACCAACTTGTTTGACCACATCATGATATACATTCCAGGGCCAGCAATCCCGAGGGAGCATGTCAACCTGGAGCCCCTGTCCCAAGGTACAGTCACTGTCACAAGACCTCCACAATTATTGGCACACTACTTCCTGTAAATCTCTGCATTCTAAATAACTTGGAGAATCAATGTGAGAAGAAATCAAACAGAAATTACACTGCATTAAGCTGGTGATATAATAAAGTTGGTGGTGTCTTCCTCCTTGCTACGTCTATGTTCAGCTGCGAGAGCTTCAGAGGGTGAGAGCTGATCAGTTGAGCTCCAGGATGAAAGCATTACATAAAATATTATAATGCAGTACAGGCCCTTTGGCCTTCGGTGTTGGACCGACCTGTGGAACCAATCTGAAGCCTATCTAACCTACACTATTCCATTCTCATCCATATACTAATCCAATGACCATTTAAATGCTCTTAAAGTTGGTGAGTCTACTACTGTTGCAGGCAGTGAATTCCACGCCCCCACTACTGAGTAAAGAAACTACCTCTGACATCTGTCCTATATCTATCACCCCTCAGTTTAAAGCTATGTCCCCTCATGCTAGCCATCACCATCCGAGGAAAAAGGCTCTCACTGTCCAACCTATCTAACCCTCTGATTATCTTGTATGTCTCAATTAAGTCACCCCTCAACCCTCTTCTCTAACGAAAACAGCCTCAAGTCCGTCAGCCTTTCCTCATGAGACCTTCTGTCCATATCAGGCAACGTCCTAGTAAATCTCCTCTGAACCCTTTCCAAAGCTTCCACATCCTTCCAATAATGCAGTGACCAGAATTGTGTGCAATTCTCCAAAACTGGCTGTACCAGAGTTTTGTACAGCTGCAGCATGACCTCATGGCTCCAAAACTCAGTCCCTCTACCAATAAAAGCTAACACACCGTATACCTTCTTAACAATCTTATCAACCTGCATGGCAATTTTCAGGGAACTATGTACATGGACACAGAGATGTCTTGGCTCATCTACACTACCAAGAATCTTCCCATTAGCCCAGTACTCTTTATTCCTGTTGCT